>NC_046986.1:17071955-17371955 GCF_009769545.1 Cyclopterus lumpus | reverse complement strand
AAAATGTGTTATTTAAGCTGTGTTACTGCAATGCTACAGTGTTAAATCAGCCTTTATTTGAGAGTGAGCCAAAAATCACCCACACATGAACAAGCAGCCGAATGAACAGAATGCGTTTTAAGAAAAAACTGCGTGTTGTGGAGTCAAACTGAAAATGAGATGAAATGTAGATAAAAGATTTATCTGACACACTGAAGTAACAGCTGCAGCCCACCGACTTGGCTCACTTTGTTCTTAGTTGCTCTCAATACTGGATGTCAGAATTCTGAAGTTGATCTTCTTAAACTATTGATCGCATAGGAATCAAAGTTTTTCTGGGAGAATGTGACTCCTGAAATTGACATGACGTGATCTAAGAAAGGTCGAAGAGAGACTTGTTAGCTTTAGCGATGTGTGGACCTAGAACTAGATACAAAAAAGAAAATGATAGGCTGATTAATCAATTGATAAAAAATGTATCTGCAACCATTTGAAAATCGATTCATCATATTATGTTTTAAAGCAAATATGCCAAATATTCTCTAATGGTAAGATTTGTATTTCCTTCAAATTGAATATCTTGGGCTGAGCTTTCTCCCTCTTTTTTTAAATTGCATAATTAAAAAAACTAATTGATTAATAGAGAACATAATCAGCAGATAAATCAGTTATAAAACCCAAGTTTCAGCCCTAATAGGAACTCAATCCTAAAAAGAACATCACATCAGCCCCATTCATGTAAACACACACTCATTACAACTTTCACTCTACAATGTAATGAAAACACAACAGAGAAAACACGGGATTCGTTTCTTTGATAAGGAAATGGAGAATGGAGGGAGGGAGAAAGCAGGCGATGGAGGTGGTGGTGTCGTTGGAGAAACTCACCTTCGGTAGGTGAAGAGGAGGGAGAGGAGGAGAGTGGAGGAGGAGGGGCAGGAGGAAGTAGAGGAGACAGATCTCCAGGAAAGACAACGGATTGGACATCGGACGTGCTGGGGGCGGGGTTAGAGGCCGGAGAAGTGTTGGCAGGTGCATTTGATTGTGGGTTTGGTTGAGGAGGTGAGTCGGTGTGTTGCGAAGACAGGTTCGGTAATAACTGTGCGTGGGGTTGTGTTAAGGTTGTGGTGGAGGAAGAAGACGAGAAGGAGGAAGGAGTTGGGGAGGGGGAGGGAGAGGAGTTAGGAGCAGTGGAGGAAGAGCTAGCAGGTCCAGTAGTTGGAGAAACTTCAAAGAAGGGAGGAAGGAAGGAAGGAAAAGAGGGAGGAGATAAGCAGGAAGGAAGTGAGAACGACAGCGTAACTGGAAATATCTCAAGTAGCGGTTTCTACAAGAAGATATTCAGACATCAATTAATATTGATGTGTGTATCTTTGATTGTGCGCGTTACCTGGGAAGGTAGAGGGCGGGGAGGGCGTCGGCACGGCGATGGGAATGCCAACGCTGCCGCTGCCACTGTTTTCCCTGCTGCTGCTCCGACTGCTGCTGCTGGGATGGCTGCCCCCACTGCTACCACTGCGCACACACACACACACACACACACACACACACACACACACACACACTTGAACATTTAAAAAAATTATCTCTTAAATTGACAAATGTCACACTGTATGTGTAATTCATGGCACAAACAAGATTAAACAAATGTCTCTCTCTTTTTCCTATCATACATATTTTCCCTGAAATAAGGTCCCATGCGGGACTTTGCTTCTCTATTGAAATTTCGTAATAACGTGAATGTCGCTGAACAATAAACCAATTTTACTTTCATGACAAGTTGACTCGTTTTAAAAAGACACACAAGCGGATCACAAAAGATTAAGAAAAGAAGCAAAGAGGATGTTAGAAGCAGCAAACTGAGAATGATAATAACAAAAGACAATACAAAAAAACGGACAGACAGGAAGTCTTCTGCCTGTAGAGAAACGTCAGGATAAAAGCAGAGCGATGGCTGCAAGAGCGGCCACAGTGAGTCAACGTCAGCACAGAAGCAATGAAACAACGAGAAGCTGCAAACACATACTCTGATTGGCTGGAGGCTCCAGGTCAGGACAGACAAAGGTGGAGATTGGATGAAAAGGATTCTGTGACTGTTCGTCCTTTTTCCACCCAGAGCACCAACAAGCCAGTTACATAAATTGAAGAACTACTGAGAAAAAAAACTGAAAATGAATCTATGAATGAGAAGAAAATTAGTTGATGCTGTGAGGATGAAAGCAGAACATTACTCCTCTGTGTTCACTCAGCAGTGATGCTGCAACACAAGTTCACAGGTTTCTGCTCTGGATTTACAAACTTATTTTCAATACGGAGCTGGAGGAAAAGGAAATTGTGTTTGAAAGTAAATTGCTTATGAACTATTTTGAGAAGCAGCTCAGACAAACTAAGGTCTAGTCGAATGTTTGGTTTTACAGAATTTTTATTTTATTGAAAAATAAATGTGTATGTCCTGAATATCTTTCTTCCTCAGCAACGTAAGAATACAAGTTAAAGATGTTTTTGATCATTAATGATCAACTAGCAGGGTTCACTGCAGTAACCATGTCCCGTCTCCCTGAGCATCACCGCTGAATAAAACCACAGAGGAAACACTGGACAGCAGCAGAGTTTGTGATGAAGTTCAGCAACAAAGTCAGAAGAAAGGTGAGAACTCGTTAGAGTTTTAAAACAGCAAATCGCTCTGGTTATTATTTTTCTGCAATGTCACTTTATATTTTCTGTCTGGTCCAAACTCGTCAACAAGCCACATAGTTGCTTGAGAGCACAGGTCCAAATCATATTATCGTTACCACTCTTACATCTGAATATGAAGCAACAGATGGCATCTGGTTAGCTTAGCTTAGCATAAAGACTACTGGTTTCTTTACAGTCTTCATGCTTCATAGTTAAATGCACAGACGAGAGAGTGCTATCTAACACTTATTAGATGTTCATTTAATAATAACGTATTACAATTTATTAACCCGTTTCTCCGGGTGTCAACCAAGTCCCGAGCTTTAGTCTGTGATTGTGATTGAAAGAAGGATGCGCTGAGAGGATGCTTCTCCTCTTTAGCGTTTGTAGTTTCATGATCTTCAACACATCTGTCGGTCTAGATCAGAATGAAGCATGTTTGTGCAACTTCAACAAGACCTCATATTGCGTTGAAGAGTCTGGAATCCCAAACTAGACATACAGCTGTGTTGAACATCTGCCTTTTTGTAAATTAACTACATACCGAGCGGAACATAGAAAAAGGATTAGAGTGGAGGGGAAAGCTCTGAAATCCCATTCTGACAGCCGTGTTTACACGCCGACCCGGCTACCTGTATGTTCGGGGGCGATAGTTGAGGGTGGCGGTGCGGGACGGACTGGGAAGCTGTCCGATGGCCATATTGTTTCTGGTGGGACTGGAGACATAATCGTTGGGCACCACTGGGGGGCGCACTGGCTCCAGTGTCCTGTAGGGGGAGTTCTTCCTGTACATGTCAGGGGTGAGGGTGGAGACAGAGTTAATTGGGGATATACTTCCGATGACAAGGTCCAGCAGCATTATTGCGTAACACTTGAGAGCCTGGAACAAAACAATGCAATTTCATGTTAAACCTAATTGTGAGCTGAGGTTTGTTTTGATCAACTTGCCCAAATGTTTATTATCAAATTAACGGGACTTTAAAATCAGAAACCTAAACCATTCCAAAGTCTCCACCTTTACCAACTGCAACATTAAAACATCCGTTTTTAGATTCTTACTTTAATAAGATTTAATCCAACATGTTAAATCAGCCTATTTAATAATGTAATTGTGGGTAAAGAGCCACAGGAGGGCGCTGTCGCTCTAACCCGCTGTAGCACCAGCACCAAAGAGTAGACAGCGTATTCTAGTATTAACTGTCAGTCATAATTAAATAAAACATGACATTAAAAAGTCAAGGATTTCAAGGTGACAGGGTACATTAACACAACATCATGATTCATATGTAATTAAAAATTATTTCTACATTAAGTATGGGCTGGGATTTTGCCTCCTTGCTGTCAGAGAAGTGGAGAACTTGGTTAAGGTCATGTTTAAAAGGTCAGGATGTATTTTTAGAGAATGATGACTCCTTCAGCATCACAAACTGTAGAGAAAAAGGACAACTGAGCATCATCACAGAATAAAAACTAGACTGAAGACAAACAGGAGTAAGTTTGATTTGAATTTCTCCCAAAATAAAACATAAATAATGTCAGTTACTGCAGTAGAAAGAAGTACAAGCATGGTTATAACTCTGCAATATGACCAGTTACACCTTTACTAGAGGAAATGAAACATTTATGTGGCATAATGTGCATACAGCTGATAATAAATAATAACGTTTTCTGTCGTTAAATTATAAAACTAGCGCGCAATACAAACACAAGAATTATATAAGAACGGAACAGTTATAGAAAGTCAAAATGACGGGCTAGTGTGTTTCTGGGGTGAAGTGTGCATGTGTGTGAAGACAGAAGGACTTGAGCTGTTGATGGCAGCGGGATGCCAACTCACTGCTGTGTGTTTGAGGGACTTGGCTTCTTCACAACAAAGTGCTGAGCTGCTTCTGTTTACTCTTTCCAACATACTCAAACACTTTCTCTTCTTATTCTATAACACTTTTGTATTCCTGGGTTTCTTTCTCTTAAATCTTTCAGCTTTACTTTGACAGTTTCAGCAGCATAACACTAACACCTAAATAAGGTTTATTGTACAGAAACAGACGGCTGATCAGCAGGTTATGTACAGGAAACAGGAAGGAACACACCAACAGGAGGGCTTAGGAGGCGCTAGACCAGCTGGCTACCTGGCTTCACACTAAAAATGCACGCACGCACGCACGCACGCAAATATATATGATAAATATATATGATAGAGGTGCTGGTAGGTGGTGATTTTGTTACATTTGGACATTTTGCCAGGCTAATTCCCCGGTTTACAGCCTTCATGCTAAGCTAAGGCCTCGAGACTCCTAAACTTATCTTCCATCGTCCACTATATTGAATCATTTTTTTGCATTTGGGTTCACAACCCTGTGTTGTACAATGTCAATATAGTAATCTTGTAACCTTGGCTAAAGGGCCACTGGGTCAGAGGAGACAGGTTAGAAAGGAGGAGAAAAGTGAGGTGAAAGAGAAGAATGAAGGATGAGACTGAAGATCAGACTGAATTAAACAGAAAGTGAAAAGATTGAGAGAGGAAGCAAAATGGAGATACAGATAAGAGAGAAGGAGGAAGAGATACAGCTGGGTGACCTAGATGTTTGAGAACACAACAAGCTTTCACAACGCATGACGTTACTCTTCCTCTGAGCACCACGTTTCAGTGTGTGTGTGTGAGTGTGACGTCATCCCCCTCTGCCGGGTCTAATCTGTAATAAACTCGCCGCAGGAACCCCTATCCTCTCGCAAGAGACAAACACACACAAACTGCAGCACGCCACTTGTTTCGAACGTCAGCTCAAAGAACATCTGTGGTTCTGTGAAGTAGGATTTGTGTCTGCGGAATCTTCTATTTGATTTTGAAATAAAAACATTTAATACAAAATGCCACATTATTCAGACGTCTTTCACACATTCAGGACACATTAATACAACCAGAGAATCACATTCACTTGAACACATGAGTAAAGATGAGTAAATGTCATAGAAAGAGAGTGTGTAATGTGTGTGAATGTCTACATGTGTGTGTGAGTGTGTACGTTAGGCTGGGTACATACCCTAAGATGCTCATGCCTGCCCTCGGAGGGCTGGGTGGTTTCTGGGTGGGGGGGTTGGACCGGGATAGGCCCCCTCCTAGTTTCATGTTCTGCTGGCCATTCACCTGGAGAATATACATTTTTTAACATGATCATAATGTCTTGTAATGATAGAACATGACCAATACTTTTGCATTGTCATTACCTAACACAAACTAAAAGAATCGTGAAGAGCATGCACATTGACCCTTCAACCCTTCGTTGGTCTGTTACGAATGAATGAAAAGAGTGTTTGATGGTTATTTTCTGTTCTCACACAAAAACATTACAAGCAGTAGTATCAACGTACTTTTACCTAGCAACCAACTGGATCAATCATTCCCTTTGTTCATTACTGGCATTTATTTATACATCTTTAATATGGCTTATTGTCCTCCCTCAGTAACACATCCTGGTATTATGTACAGATGTGTGCATCCTTACCTTGAACCTCAACAACCACTATCAATGAAAGCAATGAGAGCAGGAGGAAGAAGAGGGGAGAAACGTTGTCTCGAGGTTAGTGTCGGTGCAACAGCATCATGCAAACATTAAAACACGAGGCAGAAATAACATCCCAGAAAAACTGATTAAGATGAAGCACAGGTAGACACAAAGAGATAACGACTACATTGCTGTTGTTTGCTCGATGTGCCGGAACTACTGATAATATCTGTTGTTGTGATGTTTAAAAAATCAACAACCACCTCTGATGTGTAGACTTGACTACCTGTATTTAAACTCTATATGTAACCAATTACGTAACACTAAAAACATCTATAATTATTATTTATATCATCATTATTTTCGTTATTATTCCCACCTTGACTCCATGTCCAATGTCATCGAGCACGTTGTAGTCGATGGGCTTCCTGATGTAGCGCACTGGTCTCTCTGGATTGGCTGGAGCAACTATTTTATGCGAGCGGGACGTGTTCTTATTGGTGGTCAAGATGCCGATCTCCCGCCTCGCCACCTTCTCCTTGTGGATGTCAACGGTCTGAAAAAGAAAGGAGGACTAAGTTAGGTTTCTGGCTTCAATAAAATACAGGGAGAAAATAATAAGATGTGATTTATCCAACGTGAAATCAAATTATTGTTTCAATCCTGTTACAACAAGAATCTGCAGCCAAGCGAGCAGCTCTGGAAGCTGTACTTTGAGCTGAATACTGACTGACTGCTAACATGCTAGTCTGTAACAGCTATGTTTACCAAGTTGGTTTAGCATGCTTACATTAGCGAAATGGCAGTAAACACAAAGTACAGCTCAGTCTGATGGGAAATGTCATAAATCAAAATACTGGACCATTTTAAATGTCGACCTGATGACGGCGCTAGAAAAAGGTCAGAAGAGCCCCCAAAGTTATTACAATTCATCCTGGCGGGAACAAAAATGTCTCCCACATGGCGCCACAAGAGGAAAAGTCAACGGACCATCAAACTCAGCTGGTTTATCTTCTGCAGAACATGAATGGCTGCACAACATGTCATGGCAATCCATCCAATAATCACTGCCACTACTATTCATCGAGTTAGAAATGAGGTTTTGATATAACAATGATAATCTTACGTATTATAACTTAAACATGGTTTTGTTTTTATAAGACAACCTTTAAGACGCTCAAAGTACATCCAAACTGTAAATTGAATTGAGCTTTAAGACATTTAAAAAAAATACCATTTGCAGGCAAGAATGTCTTTATGCTTTCTGAATGCTTTCTGTGTGTGGATGTGTCTTATAATCGCTCCTATCGTCTATAAACAAGTCTGTAAAGTTTCAGGAGCCCAAAAACATTCGCTGTAATGACGTCTTTCTTTGTCTGCCAAACAGTAAAACACCCCTAAATGTATTCACTGTGTGAGAGAGAGAGAGAGAGAGAGAGAGAGAGAGAGAGAATCCTCACATTTCAAACGAGTTATGTGCTCTCACACTGCAGATATTTCTGGTGTTATCCATTTTAATATGTATGAAAACCTGTTTGTTGAGTCTTGAGTCAGAACAAGTGTTAATTGCATTTTCATCGTTGCATTATAAGAAAATTGACTGAAAGATATATTAATGTAAGACAACACATTTCCAGCTGTGAATACTACATCTATATTAGATAGTAGTTTATTATAATCAAAAATCCTTACACACAGAAATGCTAACATCGATCGGGGTGAGGGGACCACTAGGTTTCGTTCATAAGTAAGAAATGAAACATTTAAAGACATCCTACAGACACATACGTTTGTCTGTATACCCTGAAAAGCAAAATGGATTATATAAGCTCTTCTCACTTTTATTCTTCATGAGAGGGCGCCTCATGGCACGAAACGTTCGCCTACATAACAGATGTGACTGTGTCTCACTGAACTGAAAGCAGTAATTATGACGTGTAATCACAGTCCTGGCTTAACATAACAGAGAGAAGCATCTCATTATTTCTGCATGCAGAGTTTATTCTCATTATACAGAGGTCTGAGGAGGAGAATGGATCCTCTGTACCACTGAAAACTAGTTTTATTCCTTTAAGTACTGTATAGAGTGCACTGAGCAACGTGTACTCGTATGGATGATGTGTGAGTTTGTCTGGGAATATGAATGCAGTGTTATTGAAGTATACTAACGACAAAAGCTTTTAGAGAGAGCGAGCGCAAAACTAAATGGTTTGTCGTCAATATCCAGTGTGGTGAGCTGTGTGGGTGCAGAATGTTGTGTAATCCTGATCAGACAACCCGGCGATGCTTCACACCTACAGATGGATTTATTCGTCTGACCAGCTGACGAACATGAAGAAGAGTCTTGTTTTTCCTTTGTCTTCCGAGACGGTATCCTTCAATGCACTGAAGTAAAGTGTATAATTTTTGCAGCAACCTGACACTTTAGATGTCTATTTAAATGTACTCAATTAGCTGTGTGTTAACATGCAAATGAGTTTGAAGTCTTATCCTCGTTTTAATTATATTCCTTTTCGTAGATTATTGAGGAACCTGCTTATTCATCCATCCGTCTGTGATTCTAATAGAAGTTTTAAAACTGTCTGTGTCACAGCAAAAGTGAAAAATCTGCAGATTGAACTTTACATCATTAACTGCGCCTGAAAATGTATGCCAGTTGATCTCATAAGATATAAAGTCACCAGAAAATGTATTGACACTAAGGCTGGCCAAAAATCATTTAGTTCACAACCCCATTGAAAAACATACATACATCAAACTCTCATGTGGGCAGAAGGCAGAGTGGGAAACTATAAATCCATTTTTCTGCACTCTCTCCACTTTTTGCTGTTAATTTAGTACAGTTTATTGCTGTTGCATGCTTTGGGATTTTGTAAGTGCAATGTCCTCCTGAGAATGAATTCTGGGCTACATTTGGCAAGACGCAGTGAAGAGAGCAGCATCCAGAGAGCGGAGAACATAAGTGTGACTGCATGCATACACGATTACATATTGTGTGTGCTTTCACCCATGAGTACTCTCACTGTGTCCATGCTAATGATTCATGCATGCCCACAGATTTCAGGTTTAAAAAGCAAGTTGTTTATCAATAACACAATATTCTTCAGCATCCGTGTGCCTGTAGATACCTCGGTTAGGTCATCAAGGCAATGTGGGTTGGAGAAATTTAAATGCGATTTCTTATTTGTCTAATCTATGTTGTGTTGCTGGTGGGGGAAAATCCGGATTTTTTAATTTACCACGAAGAAGAAAGAAATATTTCTAGACTGATGACTATGATTTTTGAAGCTGAGGGGTTTGGAGAAGTCCTTGTGCAGTATGCTCAAATGAGAATAAAAATAAATATGAACCAAACTGAGGGCACAGGGTCCTCGTGTGTTCCCACCAGACCTGTGAAATGTGGTTGATGGAGCTTTCCATGCGACAGAGCTGCGAGGCCTGGATGTCCAGCATCTGCAGCACATTGTTGGCCAGCGTGTTGATGAGGTAGGCGACGCTGGCCAGAGACTGGGTGGTGTAGCTCTTCGTCTCCTCCAGCGCTCGCTCCTTGTCTGCTGCCTGCAGGAAGAAGGGAGACAGATTCAGGACGGGAGTCGCATCGGTGCCACCATTTTATTCTCACACGCAGAAGAAAACCGCAGTGGCAGATAATCAATACAAGGGAAGAAGGACACACAAGAGCAAAATCAAGACCCAATGTGGTACTTTTTCTGAAGCTTATTGTTGTCTTTTAGTTTTTCATCAAAACATTGAGTATCGGGGGTTACCTACCCCGGGAACAGCTTAACATGAAGGCAGAGATGTTAGGTTTACTCCAGCATATGACAGCTATTATGTCATGTACAAATAACACATCAGGCGTCTCTAGAATAGCACGGACTAAGTTATCGGTTAATACAACACCTTCAATAAATTAAAAGATAAGAAATTCAAGGACAAATAGATTAATTTGGCTGCAACTTTTAACTCACAACACATTTAATTTGTTCTTCTTCTTTGATGCCTAATTTCTTAATTTCCCTTTTCAAATTATCTTTCTTTTTCTGTCTTTCTTAATAACTTCTCTTCTATTCTTATTTTTATAGAAGTAAATGGAAATATATGGAATTATGGTGTCAATTTCATCCTCCATTAACGTTTCAATCAATAATTGCTTGGTCTATAAAAAGATATGTCCATTAGTGCATCCTTTTGCCTTTTCAGTGGGGCCTTTTGCCTTTCAGTAAAACTAACTAAAACAAAAAATACATATACATATAAAAAGGACATCAACTAAAGAGACATGCACATTAATTCACAAACCCTAATGAATCCACTTGAATGTCTTACTTAATCAAGATAACAGCATGATATCCATGTATGGCAAAAAGAAACCCGGCCAAGAGATCTGAAAATGAGCATCAGTATATGTGTGTAACCGAATGTGAGAGTTGTTAATTTCTGTGTGTGTGCAACATGTATACTGTACGAGTACACAATACAGCACGGACAGTATTAAAAGACACACTGATATATGTGTGTTCGCTGAAGCATGATGTAGGTCAGGTCTAACTCATTCATGCCCGAGGTTGACAAGAAACACACTGACACCAATGTGTGTCTGTCTCTAATCCACACAAACACACATTAACACATACAGTCAGACCTCAAATTTAAAGTTATTTAATTATATAATGACTGAAGGAAATACTTCATTCTGATGGGCTTCTGAGTGAAACTGAATAAGTAGAGTACAGTCACAAGATGCATTTAATTGGATCGCTGAAGAATATATTCAATTACATTTTCGATGCAATTTTATGTGTATAGCCCAAGATCACACATTTCCGTCAGAGGGTTTACCATCTGTACAACATGAGACACCTTATGTCCTTGGACATCCTTGCATCAGATAAGGAAAAACTAGTACTAGTATACAGTAAGTATATCTCTAAAGTAGTGTTGTAGAGGACTGTTGGCATCCGCCCACAACTCCCTTACCCACGCTGTTGGATAAGGAGGTGGACAAGGGAGAAATGACTAAATTAGGCTAGAGCTCAAACACTCTCTTGAAAATGTAAACAAAGATCCAAAGAGTCTGAGGGTGTAACGGTTCAGAAACAAAGACCGAAACCGCGACACAAACGTCCACGGTCGCGTGTCCCAATTCCGTCTTCTCTCGCTATTTTTACACTGTGGTATTTCAACTAAAGATCTGAATCTTTCACCACTGCCCATCTCTAAAGTGTCGATTTATTTAAAAAGAGATAATAGTGGGACTCTTTATTTAGAGACAGGGTACTGTACCTGAACTATAACTCTTTTCAGTCCAGTCTTCTTTCCCTGTTTAATCTCTCTTTCCCTTCCACTACTCCCTCTCTTTATCACATCATCCTCATTACATCTCTTATTTTTCTCTCACTTTCCCATCAGCCATCTGATGTCCTATTAGTGGTGACCTAGTTGGAGGGCTGCCTCTCTGGCCTGAGGACAGCGCAGACACAAATGTAATGTGTTTTCTTCTTTCTCCATTCCAGCTAAATGCATGAGGTTCATGTACATGACTAAGATCAGATTTACATAGAATAATATGCACACTCTGACTCCACTGACCTCCTTTTTTAATGAAGATACACTCAGGTCTAACCGTCACGTTCCTGCTGTTCATTTGTTCCAAATTAGGCTTTGGCGGTAAAACAGTATTACGCTACACGGTATGATTTTCAATAGAGTCATAAACAGTGTCTCTACTGTGTAACAGGCAACTGAGTGTTTTGGGTTAGTCTTCTTCATGCTACAAAAGCTTATAGTTCATAGTCACAACAACTGACAATCTACCATCACCGTCCGCTCTCTTCAGCCCACTGGTGTGTAGGTACCACTGGTACCCGCTCTGTGTTTAACATTAGCATTTGTATGGTCGAGAGACAGAAAGAGAGAGAGAGCGAATAAGAAGTTATCAACAGCATTTTAGCTGTGAGTGTAGCAGTGCGTTTAGGCTATTTGTTTGGTAAATAAATGCAACAACTCCTGATTAAAGTGAGGGGGTTAGTCCCAGAGTTAGCCACACCTTCTGTACAATATCTTAAATTGGGCTGAGTTGTGCTCAGCACTTTGAATTAAAGTGACATTATCAAACCACAACCAAAGCTTAAAACTGCCTCAAGGTGTGGAGGCAAAATATACTGTCAAATTGAATTTGTAAATACCCATTTTAGTTTTATTTATTTTGATTGAAGTAGTAGTTTGGTTAAGTTATTTTTATTTTTATTTAAACAACACACACAACATTTCTGGTAAACCAATTCTAAAACATGTTTAGCGGAGGTCAACCAGCGGGTAGGCGATACAGGCAGAAGCACTCCGTTTAAAGTGTTTCTTATGTGGAGGACAGCTCTGACATCTGAGAGTCAGAGTTTCTTTCATGGACCATGAAAGAGTTTTCATCAGAGTTTTCTTTCATGTCTTAGATGGACACAAACATGGATGCAAATTCAAGGTTCACTTACTATTCCCACAGCAGCAGCATACAGCTGAAAGCTTTAGGATTAGCCAAGTAGGTGAACCTTTAGATTAGATACGAGTTTCCAAGGTCAAAATGAACCTCAACGCTCAAACAAACATGGACGTTTTGATGAAAATATCTTCAACAACTATGTATTTGAATGTAAAACTGGCTAAGAAAAAACTGAGGCTTGCAAATAAATATTGGTGGCTGAGGTACATCCATACCTGTGTGTGTAGTCTAAATCTGAAAAATAAAACTATTACCGTCACACAGCCTCTACAGACCATTCATAGCAGTGTGTGACAGAGAGGAAGCTGTGTGTGTCAAGTAAGATACACCTCATTAATCTTCGAAAGAGCTATTCTCTTTGGCTCTGAACAAGATCCATCTACCATCCACTCATCTAAAACACACACACACACACACACACACGGCCACTGTTTTTACCTTACAAGGACAGCTCCCTTATGTGCTCCAGAAGGTGTTTAAACTTCTAATACAGATAAAGCAATATACATTTTATCACATAATTACTACGTAATATAACAGCTATCTCTCTAGCTTAAAAGAAATGCTGAAGTAGAGACTGCTGAGCTGTAAATCTTATTACATGTGTCTGACACAATAAGAGGAAACATGGAGACCAGTTTCAACACAAGGGCTGAGGAAGACGCCTTAAATTTGCCATAAATCAACATGACGGGTGTCTCATTAACTTGATGGAAGTTAAATTTGTGTTTGCTTAATGCATTCATATCTGTCATCTGAAGCCTTTAAAGCACCCAAGAAAATCAAGACTCTCTAAACGACTGAATTTAACTCATAATTGAATTGCTTTAGACAGGCTGTCAACTAGTCAAGTTCATTTTTATTTACATAGCTCAGTATCACAAACTTGCCTCAAGTAGCTTTACAATCTGTACAACATACGACAGACACCCTCTGTTCTGAGACAATTATTAAAAATAGGGAAAAACTACCTCCCAAAAAAAACTTTTAACAGGGAAAGAGTGGAAGAACCCCTGAAGAGAAAACATAAAACAAAATAAGAACATTAAAAAAAAATAGTTAATGTCTCGCTGTGATGAAATGTGATACCATAGTGTGATCTGCTCAGGTTTAAAACGGCCAAGTTTCTGAAAACAAACCCGTCTTTCCAAACGCCCCCGCAGGAGCTGTTCCTGGCACCAACACTGAAGGTGGAGGCTGATACTCCTTCCACTGGAAAACCAATCGCCATGGTTTCCAAGCGCTCACACACACACACACACACACACACACACACACACACACACACACACACACACACACACACACACACACACACACACACACACACACACACACACACACACACACACACACACACACACACACACACACACACACACACACACACACACACACACACACACACACACACACACACACACACACACACACACACACACACACACACACACACACACACACACACACACCTCCTGCAGTGGTACCATGTGTTTTCAATGAGCAGCAGGTCAAGTTACATTATGACTACCTCTGCTGACAGCTAACTGGTACCAGCTGTGGAGGACCCAGAAAAGGAGGCAGGGTTGACATTTTTTTGAATAAAATTATGATTAGGCTGATGGATGCAGAGTTGTATCTTGTGTTTCTGGTTCAGTTCCCTCCGCTAATGACAATTGCATTTATGTCACAGTTTACAAACCTACAAGCTGTGGGTGATGTTTTTTTGGACAACCTGGGTTCTTGCAATAAGTCCTTCTGGACAATGTCCGGTAGGGCTGGCACTTTATCAAAAAACAAACATTTGTAAATTAACTTATGCATATTGTGCATATTTCAACAACTTGATTTTTATGATATAAACATCTGATGCCTAAGTACTATGTTTTTTATTATCATTAATAGTATAACGAGAAGCAGCTGCCCAGCATTAAAACAAAATCTAGACACACATAATCCGGAGTGTCTGATAGCCCAAGAGGGGGCCACACAGGGCTTAACAAGGGTTAACACTGAATCCAAATGTTTAGTCCATAAAACAAGATCAAAAGCTCAACTGCCGGATTATGTAATAGTTCACATCATCTGCTGGCAGCGGGAATGTAGGCCATCCAGTGGGCACCGAGTTAGGCCCCATTTGGGTATGTAGTATGAACAGGCTAATGAACTAGAAAATAGTCTTTTCATTCAGAAAGATGTGGTGTGATGCTGAGAGGAACACAGAGAGAAAGGAGTTTTTTCAGAGAAAGAAAGGGAAGGCAATGCGAAAGAACAGAAGGAAGGAGCAGGTAAAGAGGGCAAGGGAAGAAGAAACTTTAATGAGGAAAATTTGACATTTGAGGAGACGGGAAGAAGAATAAATATGGTAAAGAAAACAAAAACAGAAGAGGAAAGAGAAAAGGAAAGAAAGAAAATGGGGAGAACGTCTTCCCTAATTAACACATATAAATGTTTGCCTTTTGAAAAGGCAGACTGTTAATGCAGCTTGTCTTGTTGATTGACTGCTGCAGGAAAGCGATGATGATGAAATCTGGCGATGAACAGGTGTTAATTTAAAGCCAACTGAGGAGGAACAGTTGTCCATTACAGTCTTTGCTGCCCACACACACACATACTGCATTTAGTCTCCACTAGCAGACTACAGAGATGGATGTCAGTCCAGTACACAGATTATATATATATATAGCTGAAATGATTATATATATATGCAAGTACGATTGCACTATTCTAGTCGAATAACAGAACATTAACATGCAACTATTTAAAAAAATTATATAAACAGAATATCTTTTGGTTTTGAACTGTTGGTTTGACAAAATAACTTGAAAAAGTAACTATTTTCGGACGTGTTGAAATCAGCAACTTGGCTGGTATTTACAAATGTGGTGACCATTTGAAGGCCATGTCCAGGTGGTAAACATAGACATCGCTGACTTTACATGTTTATTTATTTGAGTATTTATTTGGATCTCCATTAGCTTTTACCTGGGAAAAACACCTCCTTAATTGACAGAGAATTAATCTACAACAACTTTGTTACTATAATGGAACTACATTTATCACAAGAATTATGTCCAGCAAAATCCCCAGAAGATAATGTTCTCACTGATATCAAGTATTTAAGTAATAATTACATCAACATTGGTCTGAGAGTGTGGTTAAGATTGAACGGGCCATCCTTTCTCACGCCAGACTCCCTTTGAAACATCTCCGTGTGATGAATCCCTGCTTCTCTGCATTTGTCACACACCTTGTAGAGGATGTGCCAAGAGATGTTGAAATAAACACAAAGCGTTCTTTCATTCGGCATGCATGCAATAAACCAACTAAAATAAAATCACGGACAACATAGCAGTTACTTATCGGAATAACCTGAGTACGTATCACGTTACAACATCCATCCATCCATCCATTTTCAATACCGCTTATCCTCATTAGGGTCGCGGGGGCGCTGGAGCCTATCCCAGCTGACATAGGGCGAAGGCAGGGGACACCCTGGACAGGCCGCCAGTCCATCGAGGGCACATGTAGGGACATACAACCATTCACTCTCACATTCACACCTATGGGCAATTTAGAGATCAATTAACCTGCAGCATGTCTTTGGACTGTGGGAGGAAGCCGGAGAGCCCGGAGAGAACCCACGCTGCCACGGGGAGAACATGCAAACTCCACACAGAAGGACCGCTCCGACAGTCACGAGTAAAAAAACAGTGGGTAGAAAAGTTGAATTCCCATAAAAGCAGAAGTGTTTGTCGGAATATTTTGAAGCCTAATTTACTTTGAGGTTCAAGCCACTCAGCCGCACGAGAGGTCGTGATTTAAATTGAATGCGGCGTGACTTTTTTCTTTGATAGAAAACCTCGCGGCCACATAACGGAGCCTGGTGCTGTCATTCCATCACTCCACTCACCAAACCGCCCACTCCCTGCGAACATTACCCCGATTTGTCATTTTTGTACTTGCCGTATACACCTTCTGTTTAAACACTAGCATGTACCTGGACATAGTTGCTTTCGCAGTACTCCGCTACTCTTTCCAGATTGGTAAAACTGTCCAGTAAAGCTCTCCGTCCCGCAGGAATTTCCTCCTCCAGCAGCATTTGTAGCTCCGCCATCTTTGCATGGTTTTACTACTAACGGCCGCGGCGCGCGCTGACTGGATGTATCCCGCTGCCTTCAAGGAATGTGGGCGATATCACAACTATAAGACGACATAACGAGAAAAACGGGAATTTTTTAATTTTCTCTGAGATGTCAATGGAAGAGGAGCATGCCGATCTACACATTGTATCAATATTGGCAGTAATCAAGAGAGCCTTGTTGAATTCCTTATGAAAACAGCTAATTATGCGTCCAAGTCTCTAAGTATTACCCATCTACAACTTCATCAGTATCATGGAGCGTTCATGTGATCTTCGTCAAAAGAAAACTGCAGGATGTAAATGAGATAGGACTACTCCATTGACAAGCTTGACAATTTCCAGTGGTGGAAGTAGTATTTAAATCATTTTCAAAAGTAAATGATCGGCTAAATTGTCTACATTTAAGCAGAGGCTGCCATCTAAGATGCCAACCCCTGAGGGGTTCAGTGTCTTGCTCAAGGATACTTCCACACTCACTGGAGGAGATCAACATGTTGTCCCAGTTTAAGTTAATGTCGAACTATGTGTAAATGTCGTGCACTAAAAAGTACAACATAAAGCATACAGTAGCATAAGATGGAAACACTACTTTTAAGTAAGAACCTCAACATTAAGTTCAGGTATTTCTCCCATTGCCTTATTGAAGACCTTTCTTGGTTTAGCAGGCGTGATTACTGCCTACAACACGCCACCACTCTTAATTGTAGATTTTACAAACTGTGGAGTATCATTAAATCCCCTTCATTGTTGACCGACTGCTGCAGACATGTGACTAAATTAAATATAAAATTCTTCTCACTTGTTTCTTAGAGCAGCAGCACCATCCTGTGGTCAAACACTGTAAAAACAAAAACAACCACCAAACAACTCACAGGTGATACTGTACATATACTGTATTTCTTTATTTACAAAAAAAACACTCAGCAAAACAAAGTGCTAGATAACATTTTGTACAAAAACAAACATTAAATGAACAAGATAACTGATTTCGAGTCAGACAGACAGATGTTTGTAGACTTTCAGACAGGGATGTCCACATTCTCGTCACCTCTCGGGAATCCCTCCACTTCCATTGTCATCAAAAACTCTGCAAAGAAAAACAAAACCATCACATCATTATATTACTTTTATATTCACCTTTAAAAGCAGATGCTGATGTTAGTGAAGATCCCATAGATTCACCAACAATCCAGTATGACAGAGATGGTTTGCACAACTTGCACTGCTGCGTCTTTGGAACAAAATATCTTTTTTTCTTTCTCCCATCCATCTTACATACTGGCCTCCCTTCCCTGATCTTCATCCTGACCCTGATGGAGCCTTGGTCCAACAATAAAGTTGCTCTTTACACTATTAAGTGTTGCTTCCGCCTTAATGAACATGGCTTAATGTATGCCATCACAATAATGTGAGAGATGCTATAATCACACAGCTATTCACCCATTAAATCTAAAAATTGAGAGGTTTCCTCCTCTCATATTACTATCTGTCTTTTAAACACCTCTAGTTTACATGCGTGTCAGCCATCATGCATATCTTGAATTTGCTTTGAATCGGTTCAATACATGTCTGTCTCCAAAGATTTAACCTGACAGTAATGTGCAGCACAATATCTCCACCTACCTTCTGTGTAATCGATGTCGGGCCGGGTGGAGACAACAGCCCAGGCCAGGCCCACCAACAGCGCCACCACCAGGTTCACCACAATCCACGGCCGCAGGATCTGCTGCTCTGAGCCTGGAGGCCTGGAGGAGGGGAGAGTCAATACAATACATTACATTACAATACAATAGACTATAGTACAATATGGTGCAGTACAAAGCAATACAGTACAATACAGTGGAACATAACACAAGTTCTCACCACAGAGTCTCGTTGGCTGTGGGATAGAGGTTGATGCGATCGCTGGTCATTTGCTGACTGAGGGACAGGATCAGGGCGATGAAATATACTGAACACAAAGACAGGAGATGTAACACATCCTCATGATCAACTTCTTCATCCACATCATCTTCTTTGTCTTGTCTCACTTACAGAAAGAAGCCAGAGCAGCAGGGTCCAGAGTGAGGAAGCCTCTCAGTGCCATGGTGGCTTTGGCCAGGTTCACCCTGCAGGTGAGACCAAACACAACGCTGTTAGTCTTTACTTTACTTGAGTATTTTCATTTTATGCAACTTTATACTTGTATGCCACTTCTTCTTAAAGGCAAATATTGTATGTTTTTTCTGCTCCACCATTTTTCAAGCAGCTCCAGGTGTGTTGACTTTAAAGTATGAAGTGTTCCTTCATGTGTTGTGAAAATGCTACTTCTTGGTCTAAATAAACTATTTAAATGCTTCATCACAAAGCTGAAAAAGGGCAGTTTTTCTGATGCGTGGTTCTTATACAAACATATGAGGATTTTATAGAATACGATGCATTTAGAAGAAAATATATATAAAAGGAGTTTAAATCAGCCAAACTTAAAAAATCAGCCAAACTTAAAAAATGTACAGCAGTGAAATGAAACATAGATATTATTGCAGCAGTAACCACAGACCTGTCGAATGCCGACACGGTGCTGATGGCCAGCAGCAGGTACAGCAGAGACTGAGCTGGGTAGGCCAGTGGGTGATACTGCTGCAGCAGGTTGGGCAGCATTGTCATCTGCTCACCCGCCAGCACATACACAACAATGATGTTCCACACTGCGTAACCGGCCAGGAAGCCGTGAGAGAACAGACCAACCACCCTGCAGAGGGAGAACACACACACACGAAAACATGTGAGAGAGGAGTTATCTAATAGTACATAGCATACAGTATATGTATGTGTTTGTGAGTGAGTGCAGACCTGAAGCCACTGTGCACCCTCATAGCGACATCTCTGGTGGTCCAGATCTGTCTGGGGTCCATGTAGTCATCCATCATCTCTGAGTGTCGGAGCTGCTCAACTCGCTCTGCTTGGAAACGCCCTGCACGCACACACACACACGCACGCACGCACACACACACACGCACGCATGCACGCACGCACAAACTAAGTAATGTATTATTTTATGAACCCTAGAACAAGCTTGTGGGTTTGCTCTTTTAAAATAAAAATACAAACTACATGAAGTGGGACAAAATACTACAAAAGGACAGAAGAGTATGGTAGTTAAAATTTAAAAAGTCAATCACTAATGAATGTTGATTTATTCTCTCCAGTTTATGTAAATTCACACTTTCTCTTTTATAAAAAAGTGTATCATTTTATTTTTGCAGTGTCTTTGTGGTTGTTGGCCCAAAACAAATAAATAAATGTCCAAATGTGCGAACATGCTTGCGTCTGTGAGTGAGTGAGTGTGCATCTCTGCGCCCGTCTGCTGCAGAAACTGCGCAATATTTTGGCCTTGCCAGTTATGGCTGCGTGCTCAAGGACCTCTGGTGGTTGCGGTAAGTCACAAACACTTTATTGTTCATTGTTGTCTCGACAGAGGGGTTATCAAATTGATGGTTTTATTCACTGAATCACACAATACGCCAGGTTGTTGCAGACACACCTGTCGGCACTCTTGTGAGTGTTTGTTTTCACGGCCAGCCTCATCTTTCACACTCACTGTTTCTCTCCACAAAGACTTTGCCGACCGGCTGGCTGTGTCCATGAGGGGCGGAGAACAGGGAATGCTGGGGGATCGGAGACTGGCCGCCCGTGATGATATCGTCGTCCTCGGCTCCCAGATCACTGCTGTAGTGCTCTGCCGCCTTCGCCTTCCTGCCACGTGATTTAAGAAAGAGGGTTTTTTATTCAAAGCAACTCAGAAGTTTAGCCACACTGTCTGGCTGGAGATTGAAATACCTCAACAACCATTGGATTGTGATGAAGTGTGGTTCAGGAGTTCCCCTCAGAATGACTTGTAATAACTTTGGTGAACCTTTGACTTTTCGTCTCGTGACATCATCCGTTCAACATTCTCATTAACGCATTAAACTCACTTCTTCCTTTTCGTCTTTCTGGTTACAGCAACAGTCATTTCCTCTCCGTCCATGTCGGGCTCGGCCATGTTACCGTTTGGCACGTCGGCATTCTCTACTTCCAGATCTGAACAAAACGTGACAATACAAAGAAATTCTTATTCAATACATTTCTGAAGAAAATCCTCTTTTTTACTGCGACATCTTCATAAGGAGGAACAGAAAAAACCTTCAGTTCATGAAACCCTCTGGATTCAGGGATTTGATTACTTTTTTACCTTCTCGTGCATGTGGTCTCTATAATGTGTTTGAAGTAAACTTTAATTGTCAAAATCTGTTTTATCCACAAAATATAACTGAAATTGTGAAAACTACTGGATGGATGAAATGTGGGGATGACTTAATAACCTTGTTGATCCTCTGACTTTTCATCTAACGCCTTCTTTAGGTACACATTTAACTCAAAACTCTTTAATATTAACAAATGTAAAATACCTGAAAAAACTAATGGCATTCCCATCAGATTCAGCTGTACTTTTTACTGCTGATTATCGAATGCCAGCGTGCTAGCAATACAAACTTAGCTGGTGGTGAATATGAGAAACATTCACTGCTAAATATGAGCATTTTAAAGCAAAAAAAGTCAGAAACACTTAACAAGAAACAACTTTAGCCTATACTGCAAGTCTTAAATCAATAAATTGTGTTGCATATATTTTCTTTTCCCATTGTATCACCCCTGTGGGCTTCCCAGCAGCCTAGAATGCCAACTTTGTTTGATGGAGCGGAGAACAAAGATGGAGGTACTAGTGTGGGAATGAAACTTAGCCCCTCACCCTGCTTTTTTCTTTTACTAACACAAACACATGTTAATCGTAGGTTCTTAAAAAAGGTGGCGGGATTAACAGTTGGTGCATTGTTTCTACCAATAGTAGGCGTCCTCTTCTTTTTCCTCTTCTTCTGTGGTGCTGGATCCTGCGGTTCTGGAGTCAACGGGTCTCTGCTGACAGAGTGGCTCCTATTGATCACTTCGTCCGTCTCCCCCTCCAGACCAACTGTAGTGGAACAAAATATAGTTAAATAGAGTAGAAGAGAATGGAGTTTGGTGTGGAGCTGCTGGGGTCACCTCTCACCTTCTCCCTGCTCATCTCCATCGATGACTTCCTTCTTCGGCTTCTTCTTCTTGCTCTTGCCGGTTGGCATGGTTTCTCTGTGATAGGATCAACAGTTCAAAATGTCATGAATAAAATCAATTACCCAGATCTTTCAGCATGTAGCATCCCTCTTTATTTATTTTTTTTTGTGTGTGTATTTAGGTCAGTTAATTAACGTTTAACGAGGATCTTGAGGTGGCTGGATGGTGACGCCTGTTTGAGCTAATTGGATTAGCATGAGCTTTGAGGACAGCTGGTGGAACGAGGCTTCAGGTTACACGCTGGAGAAAGACTGTACATTGCAGTGAGTGAGCAGTCTACATTTTGAAATGATGATTTCCACGTTCCTGTATGGCTTTGCATATATAGTTAGACATAGCCTGTGTTAGGGATGTTGATCCGATCACTGTGTGGACACTGAAACCAAAGTAACCTGCATTTTGGTTTTCTTATTTCTTGTTCACTTTCACCTGAAACATTACAATGCTAAAGCTTACTTAACCCCACATGTGGTTAATTGAGGAAAACCAAACCTACGATTAATAAACTAAAGATACAGACTCACATGTTCACATACCGTATGTGATTTATTTGTCCAGGTGAGCATGAAGGTGTTCTATTTTCTTCTTATGTGATCAAATCAGAGTTAATTTGTCTTACATAGCCACATACACATTTCCAGCCTTGGCTAAACAATAAAGGATTGAATTGTTTTCTATTGTATTTTATTCTATTCCTCTTAGTGAACTCTTGGCTGGTAGTAAACATTAAAACAATAGTTCCACATTTTGAGAAACACAATTTGCTTTCCTGCTGAGAGTAGATTGACAAGTTAACACTGTCTTTTAAATATGAAGCTACATTCAGCAGCCAGTTAGCTTAGCATAAAGCTATCGCATCATGTGACTCAGCAAAAGAGCCAATAAGCTCATTTCTGAAAATGTCACAAATACTTTATAAAATAACAATTTTAATATTTCTTCAAGTGTCATTTTATCAGTTAGTTGAAAAGTATGTCCATGGGGCAGAAAGACATGTCAGTCCATGTGGTTCTTACATGGTGGTTAACATGCCGTAGCTGGTTCATTAGAAACAGAGAGCATTTCATTTGGACTCGTCATAGCATGGCACCTTGAACTTTGACCCTCTATATGTCTGCTGCCTAAAGCATTGTGGGTCCTAATAGCCAGCAAAGCATGCTGGCTTGTTTAATGCAAAATGCAGTTGGACATCCTTGTATTTTGGGCAAAGTGCATTTGACATACATATAGGGGCATCTAAATCTACTTCTGGCATACTAAATGTTATGGTAGAGTATTGGAATGCATAAAGAGTAAGTTGTAGTGGATGGACGGGTCAACTAAACATTGAACTCTAACACGGGGGGCGATGTACGTGTTCTATTTCAAACCACGTCTTGTTGTAGCCATACACCCAAACATTTATGTCCACCACCTGCGTGGCATCTCTTGACAATGCTGCTCCATGAGCATACATTTTCATTTTGTGTTCATGTTTATTAAATGTTGTGCATCTCAGACTCTGCATTAAATGTTTATATTTATTTAAAATGTAGCATGCTTGATTACAACTTCACTTAGGTTTGATGCTTCTGGATAGTGACTGTAATAAAATATTTCAAATTCTACACCTTGTTTATGAAAAAGTGGAACAATCACCATACCAAGCACATTTTCTAAAAGGGTATTTAACGGTGTATTTCAGTGAATCAGTGACAGTGCTCACCTGTGCAGCTGACTTGGTCTGCGGCTCTGAAGAAACAGACAATCACCACCTCCCCCTTCCGTCTCTGATCAAGCCGAGGGAAAGTGTCTTAGGGTTAACCTCGGTGCAAAATCTCAACCCCCTTCTTCCCTTTATGTCTCCGTCTCTTGTCAAATCCCAAAAGGTGGATTAAAGATGGCTGGTTCACTGTACAAGTCTTTTAAACTTGAATGGATGAATCCAAAGTGAGGAGATAAAGTGAAGCAGAAAGGACAGCGAGCTGTAGGACTCGTCCCGGGGTCTTAGAGTAGCAGGTGGATCGTGTGCTGAGCCGTGGCAGCTTCTGGGAGCTTTGTGGTTGGTTGATCAGCCGTGGTGATGTCACATGCTGGTCATGCTCCAAAGTAGCCATGGATGCTAATAATCCCTCACTCTGCTCTCCTGACAATCTTTTCTTCAACAGATCGAATCTTTTACTCACAAATGGGTCGAATTATTAGACTGATCATGTTTTAGAATTTTTTTTTCCACTGCAAATGAATGCCAGGACTGCAATGTGAGGAACAAACCATTAAGATTGTATTTACTCATATTTGTCGAAAGCTTTTTGGTCGTGGTAAAGAAAAGGGAGAATTTATTAGCATTATTTGGTCATTTCTTTAGACACAACACAAATACAGCCTCCAGCAAACAAGAAGCATATAAATAATCACCAACATCTGCAAAAAAGAAAAAATACCCCAATAGGATGAGACAATTAAGGGTTAATGTCTTTTAAAGTTTGTTTGATTTAAAAGTTTATGATGCACAGTAACCTGGAGGAAGTCTGTTCAAGTTCTGAGTTTCATGGTGTGGTCCCGGGATCTGCTCTACCTCCAGAGTCGCCCGCTTTGGTCACGACTAGAGCTGCACTAGACTAAAGAATCTGAAGAGGGTATCGTTAGCGTTTAATAAAGTTAAATAATGTAGTTGTGATGGATCAGCTGGTTCCAGTATTAGCATTTTGTGATAGAACCATTGGAATCTCCTGAATAAATTGCTGATAATAAAGACACACACAATGAATTTGCCATTTATATTATGATTGAAAAACTTAAAATTAATAAATAAAAATGCTCCAAAAGAGATTTAGGCAGTTCAATCCATTTTAAATTTTTATTGAATGTTATTTCAATATAAACAAATGACCACATAATTTGTTGTACCTTGCAAATATAAAAAGAGATGAGTAAAGATTAGGAGAAAATCAAAGAAAAATACATTTTGAAAAATATTTACTGAGATTGCTGAAATTAGAAATGATGCTAAAAGTGGAGATTACATGAGAATTATATTATATATTTATGAGATATGAAAGGAGATATGGTGACAAAATGAAGATTAGGTGAGGTAAAGTAACAGGAAATTAAAGGCAATGAAGTGAAATGGACAGAGAGATGAGAGATGATAGTACGAGATGAGATATAGAGAGAAGATTGGAGACAATAAGGAGCGAGATGAGATCAAATTACATTTAATGATATGATCAAATAAGAAAATACAATAAAAGGATAAGTTAGATGAAATTAAATAAAAAGGTAGAGAAACTTACTATCTAAATGTCTTTTGCACAAGGATATGATTTTAACATACCATAACAGACATTCTGCCCTCTGCTCACCCCTTTCCCAAGTAAGTAGAGAACTACGGTGGCCTTGAGGTAAAGTACAAATGTGAAAGTCTCCGTTTCACGTGATTAAAAGCTCAACTGAATCTAAATTAATCTGACTCATCTTTGGAAAAGAAAAGTTTAATTAATTTAAAGTCTGCACATTATTAAACATTTGCTATGCAGACTTCACAAAAGATGCAAACTATGAAAAAAGAACATGTATCAATATTTCTAAGTGTTGCTTACCTCTAATGCTTTTGGTCCTCAGCCTTGGGACTCTTGGTCCTGTTCGGCGAGGCCAGTTTACAGGTTGAGAACTTGGGAGTCTTGGTCTATAGTGTTCAAAAGAAATGTATACAATTAGCATTTGCCCAGTGTACAAAAACAATTTAAGATTTAAAACAATACACGACAATGCTCAAAAACGATCTTTAACTTCCTGAGAAGAGCAATTATTAAAAAAGGTATAGGATTTCTACATGGACTGAGTTATCAGAATCCGGGAGATTCATTCCCACCATTTTCATTGGAGGAAAGGGTTCTGGTCCATCTATAGAATATAAGAAGGTAGAACAGAAAAAACTAAATGCTTACTTACAGTATTATCTCAAATAGTGTCTGGGGCCTTTAGTTATCTCAGCTGCAGAGGGTACAAGACCTATATTTCTATTTGGTCATATTTTAGAATGAAGCTTCTTTAATATCTAATATTCTCATTACAGCATTAGGCCGTTAAGAAAATAACTCAAAACTTCATATTTTCCTTCCAAACTGAAGGCCCCCAAATGTCCTCAGATGTAAACAATTCAGTGACTTGCACAGTCTTCATCGAACTTAAAAATGTAGCTGCTGAAATCAAAATGTATTAGACATTAACACAAAAAAGGATGCGTAAACCAAAACTGTAAAGTGTTGCAAATAGCACGATCATATTGTAGAATTTATTAAATGAAAGTGACAGAAATGTTCATTGGGGTTATTGGTCATCGGACACCAGGAGTTTATTCACATTTATTCTTTTCTCCTCGAGCCTTTAATTGTTTGTAGCGAGCGCATGCACATCAACATCAACTAGGCCCTACGAAACCTTTGAATAAGAAACAAAATCTAATTTTTCAAGGTGAAATGTATTTAAATATGCGACCAATACGTTACAGTTGTTGCAAATTAAAAGACTATTAATGCACTTTCTTTCCCCAGATAAAACTGCAATGTCTCATTGGAACAGCCTTTAATTTAGTATACTGATGAACCAATTTGACTTAATCATATCAATTGCTTTCATGATGAAATACACTAAAGTGGAAAAATACATATTTCTCAAAGAGATATATATATATATATATATATATATATATATATATATATTTTTTTTTTTTTTTTGTGTGGTAATATTCAGTTAACGTGGACGCCACAACAGCAAGAGAGCTTAAAACACCCTGACTGACTGGTCCCCATTATATCACAAAAACTAGATTGTGCTTCGACTGGATATATCTTAATGATTAATCAAATGGGAAAGATTAAAAAACGAAAACTAATTCAGGGCATTTAATACCATCATCTAATAGGTCGATCTGAGGAGCATCCTCTGTTGTTCTAGAGATCTCAGCCTCAGAAGACTCAGTGATGGTCTGTGGTCCAGCCTGTAGAAGGAGTTCGACATAAAGTTTGATTAGCAGTAAAACTATTTCAATAACTATAAACCATGAATACAATATACAAGAAAATGTCAAATAAACCCAGATACAGTACCAGTAAAGTTATCACATGTAATACAGCTATGTACACGACATGCATCCTCTTTTAAATGGTGCCTATTGCTTAAAGACTAAATTAAAGTTTTCAAAACAGAAAAGTGTTAATACAATGGGTAATATTAAATAGGAAACTTTAACAAAAGTTTAATCAGACTGGAATTATATCCAGAAGTTAGCAAACCTAATATAAAATCAAAAGCATTCATGGTGGGAGGAAAAGATGATACCAGGGGACAGACCCAAATGCAGATAAGACACGGGGAAACGTAAGTGTAAAAAAAAAAAAAAGTGGTTTTAATAAAGGAATGTCCAAAAACAAACATGTCGATGCCAGGAGAGTACAAAAGTAGTAACTGAAAATCCAAGAAACCAGAACAGGCAAACCACAAAACAGGATCAGTTAGATCAGACATGTGCACAAGGTACACAACCCAACACCGAGATGAGGTGTTGGAAACATAACAGGGTTTAAATACACCGGGGAGGTGAAAGGGATGAGACACAGGAGGATTCAACCAGAGGCAGATAATTACAAAAGTCAGGAATGGAAGTGACCACAGAACACAAGAGGGGCAGGAAACCCCAGACTCACGGAACCAGGACTTTGCTGCGGCCCGGCCCGGCACTGCCTGGAACCGGGACTTTGCTGCAGCACGGCCCGGTTGCTGCTAGTACTACTGGAACAGGGGCTTTGCTGCGGCCCGGCACGACAGGAACCAGGCGACAGTGGGCTGGCGGAGTCATCCGAGTTGCAGACTGAGCTAGGAAGCTGGCAGATGGCTGGGGAACTGGAGGCTAGCTGGCTGAGAGGCATGCTGGTAATCAGGGGTGTTTAGAAAATATTTAGCCGGTTAGATAGCAGGTAAATAATTTACACGCAATGACATTGATGATGCCTCTCTACATGCAAACCTCAGAAGAGTCTTCAATCAACCTTCTTGGGGCTCTCCTCTGCCCATTCCTACAAAAGGAGGGAATAACAGTCAGTAAATCTCCTGAAATAAACCAGTTGCTGGGTCCATATTTAAGTTGGGGCAAAAAGGTAACGGGATGGACCAAAGTGCAAATAGACACGGTGAAAAGAAGGATTATAAACAGTGACTTAATTAAGAAATGTCCAAAACGAGTACAAAAGTAGTAAAAACCAGAATGGGCAAACCGACACGCAACAGGATCCCAGACTTGTGCCCGAGGGATACGAACCAACACAGGGTTTAAAAACACCAGGGAGGTGTAAGTGATTAGATGCAGGAGGATTCAATCAGGGACAGTCCATTACAAAAAAGGCAGGAAAGCATACAAAGACAGGAAGTGAAGTAAACACAGGAGGCAGGGAACTTCAAAATAAGACAGGAAACCGACTAAATCAAAACCAAGATCACGACAGAAGCAGCAACATCATTTGTTTAATTCTGACTTTTACATTTAGGGTAACGATACACAATCAATTTTTCACCAACTTAATTAACAAACCTGTTTCCTCCAGGGCCAGTCCGTTGCTCCATAGTCATACGTTATCTCTTCTCCGGCATTAATGTCCTTCAGAGCAAAGAGAACGAGGTGTGGCTTGGCCTCCGTTATGACCTTCATCTTGCAGTTTGGATGGCTGTGGTCATCATTGACTAGTCTTCCAAGACTAGCATCTTCTTGAGCTGCATCAATACTTCAAAATTATAATAAATCACAGGTAAAGCTTCATATAATCAAAGTATTGATTGAATCTGTCAACAGTTAGTTTTGAGTAACAAAGCCCAGCTCTCAATAGTGAAATTACTTGAAGATTTGGATACATGCATCTAATGTGCAACACAGGCTACATTACTGATGGTTATAGTTACTGACTGAATTAATAAACATTTGTTTGGGATATGGAAAAAAAAAAAAATGTAATCCTCACCACCATGCTCGTTCTCGCCAGTAGAAATCAAACATGAAGACAGTACATCTGCCATGATATATCGACCTCCTCCTCTGAGATTCTTCAGCACTTATCAACTCGCCTCTATACTCCACCACAAAGTCTCCTTTTTGGAATTGAGCTTTGGCAAACACACCTCGACCTAACACAAACGCATAGATACAATGAAAAGCTTTACGTGTATTACCTAAAAGCTGCACATGGGAACTATTTTTTTCATATCAATAATCACATGACAAAAAAAATGGTGAAAACCCCCAACAAGTAAAAGTAGTTTGCTTTGTGCATCCTCCTAGCGCACTACATACAAATACAAAGACAACTATATGGTCCTGTGGGTGCAAGAACACAATGCACCACTTTATGCTATGCAACTTTAAATTTGTTTTCTTTACCGAGCCCCTGAGTACGAATACACACTCTTACATTACATTAAATAACACACCTTTAAAAGAGTTGATGTATTTAACTTCCAAGTCTGCAGTCTTGTCGAGGGCCTTGACAGCATGTTCTATCGCATCCCATACAGGAGGTTGTCTGTTTCTCCTTGCAGCCATTGAGAACCCTATGATCAAACACAATGCCGTTTCAATGTAGACAGAGATAATTTTATATCTGTAAAAAAAAAAAGGATTTACATGTTAAACAGACACATTTAGACCACTGTGGATCGACACAATAATGCTGGTGGTTTAATGCAAGTTTAGTGCATCTGAGCATTAATACGTGGTCAATCTTGCAAAATGGTATAATCAACGTACTGACCGGCAACTAACACACAGGAACAGTAGATAAGAAAAGGGCTCGCTCTCGCACGTGCTCCTTTACATTTAAATGTTAACTTTCCACCGTTAACTTTATGCACAAAACTCAAACAGGCTCGTACTTTAAAAAGATAAATCCTCCCTTGAGTCATATTCTCCACAGTTTTGCTTTTCACGGAATTCGCGTTAAGAAACTAATTGCAAGAACATTTTAACGTAGAAAGAGCATTGTGAACATTCCCGTTTATTTTACCTGGCTCGTGTTCAGGTAGCTGGCGTTAAGTGCTGCATTTAAACGGCATCATATGGGCTCAGTGCACAGCTATGAATCGTAACGTAATGTACTTACTTTTATTTATTCACACCAGTCTTTTGCCGAGTCCAAAACGCAGAGATCGAGTGCTTCTTTCTCCGTTATTTCCTCCGTGTGTAGAGTCAAGGAGCGCTTGTTTTGCACAGTGGGCACGTCCTGTATGCGTTTTTATACGGTTACACCTGGAGGACTTTTAACTCCGCCCACCAGGAACGTCACTGTGTTTGTCTCCTGGCATCCGTCTGTTTCGCACAACCCTGCATATATATTTACAAATGGAGACGCTTATCAATACATTTTCTTAATATAGATTACCAAGGTTTCTTTCTGATTATTAGTATTTTTATAATTCATTTTTATACCCGCAGTTTTTAAAGTAAAGATAACAATCAGCTTGTCTTCTCTTAGCCGAGTTAGCTATAGCAGCTAATCTGTGTGGATACAATAAACATGGCTACATTTTTATTTCAAGATTAGCATATCTTTTTGTGGGATTGTTATTATTATGGATAGTGTTACTGCACTACCAATAAAACAAGCTGAACAAGTTTCAATGTTGCTTTAAAAGACAATGGCACAGTCCCGACCCCATCCCCCATGACCCCATCCACCACTTCCAGACCACCAGGTCCCCCTCCCCCAGATCAGCAGGGGTCCATGCCTCCCAATCACCCATGCAGAGCCCACCTCCCCCACCACCACCACGATGACTCTTTCTATTCTAAAGAGAGAGAAGTCAACATGCCGTTTAAAAGTCAGAACGCAGCCGGCCCAGACTCTCTCCCTCCATCCCGAAGCATTGTGCTGATCAGCTGTTTCTGGTGTTCACAGACATTTTCAACACCTCCAGCCTGCTTCAAGGCCTCCATCATCATCCCGTCCCCCGAAAAAACAAGGGTGACAAGGAATAAACGACTCCAGGCTCGCCGCCCTGACTCTGAAGTTGTTTGAGCGCCTTGTCCTGTCCCACCTCAAAACCCTCACCAAACCCACTCCTGGACCCCCTGCAGTTCGCCTCCAGAGCCGGCAGGTCTACATGGCCCTTCACTGCATCCTCCAGCATCTGGACTCCTCCCGTTTGTAGACCAGCTATGTCTTCAATACCATCATCCCGTTTCTGCTGCAGGAAGCTCTTCTAGCACGTCGCCAACTCCACCTGGAAGTGGATCACTCGCTGTTTTTTAAAAATGTCTGTTGTGTTGAGCTGAGGGGTTTTGAGTGTCGGGGGTTGATCAGTGTTGCTCCTGCCTCTGCCAGCATATCTTCAATTAAAAACCCTTTGTCGACCATGACTCCATCCTACATGTGTTAGACTGTATCTTTGGGTTATTTCTTGTGATGATGGTTTGACTAACTGTCGATACACTGTCGTTAAATACTGATGCCAGTAAACCTTTTCTTTAAGTCCAACTGCAATTCTGCAGAGGAACAATGAATCACTCGTCAATGAAAGGCAGCCTGCGGTCTTTGCTGAGGTCTTTGTCTGAGGCACAAAAGTGTTTAATTTGAGGCTGTTGCTGTAGAATGGTCACCTGTTTGAGTTTAAGCTCTTGCACTTTCAATTCTAGTTCAGTGATTCTCTCAGCCGCATCATCGGATGTACCTGGGCAAACAATAAAACTAAATCAGGAACATGATCTATCATGACATATCCATCAAATGCAGATTAAGATGTTCGCAATACATCAGAGATCAATGGTGGGCAGTAAGTATGTACATTTACTCAAGCACTGCACCTAAGAACAACTTTGAGCTACTTGTACTTTACTTAATATGCTCCATTAAGTGAACCTCTACTGCCTTTGTCTATGAAAAGGGCCAATACTGTTTATTGATTTATTACCTTAATAATAGCTTTTAGCGTTACCAGCTAATCAAGGCCTTATTAACCTCAATCAAAATTGGCTGCTGCACGTGGCATGAGCCAAGTCTGAGCACTTCAGGTGAAAAGTCTGTGTTAAGGCGGTACCGACCTCCGCCACTAGAGGTCGGTACTGAGTTATTTCTAAGCACAAACTGTTGGTGTCTGCTTATCGTGGGGAAACCTCTAAAAACCTCTAAGAATTCACAAGCTACCCTGTATTTTATAAAGTAATTAAAACATGGCACCACCTTTTCCAGATGCACCATTAAAGGTTATATGACTTTCAGAGCCACTAGATATCACACTTAAGCACCAGCATCTCGGATCCAAACAGGCTGTGACTGTGATTGATTTCGAACACAGCGCCCGGGGGACGATGCTCTGCTCAGGACGCCATGAATCCCCTAAACTTTCACATAGCAAATACTTGTTTGCTGCTAATTTTCAAAAATATACAGTTCCTATATAGTGATTAACACATGCATACATTGAATAAGTTTCCCAGTTTATTCTGATAAGGGCAACAAGTACTGTCATTTTGGGTCATTTTGATCTTTGACAATTCATTCTAACCTGTGGTATTACTGCCTTTACTTAAGTACAATATCTGAGTTCTTATATATTCATTTTCTCCTTTTTTATTTTTGTTATTGTAATATTTCCTGTCCTATCCGCTCACCGTGTCTTGTTATCTGTTATGTTGTGTTACGCTGCCCACCACTTGCTGCAGGTTGTGTAGATGACAGTAAAGCTGAAGAGAAGACTAATCCTGCTGTTAAATCGGCTGAGCTGCAGCTATCCAGATATGCAGAGGATTGAAGACAAATGCACGCACATGATTGTATCTTGATCTTTAATTATATTAATTATAACACATACTGTAAGTATGTACATGCTCACATTTATTCTAAATAAAACAAACATGTCATGCTTGCCGGTCTGTTTTCAGAAAGTTCAGACTGAGCAGTTGCCAGCATAGAGTTTCAGAGAAAGAAACGTCAAAGCTGGTTGAGTTAAAGTGTAAAATGCTTCCTCTCATTTAATTGGAGATTCATAGCGAGTTCCAGCTCATTATTCATCTGTCCGGCCCACAACTTTACTGTTCTGGTTCACTCATAGCGTCGTCTTCAGAGAAGAAGTAGTAAAAACCCACTGTACACTACACCTGCTCATCAGCAGACGGCAGACAGACACTAGCCGGTGAAGAGAGACGAGTATTTAGCAGTTAGAAGATAGAGATATTTCCCTCAGGAGCTGGTGGAGACCGAAAACAGAGCTAAAAGATAGTGAATATTTGACTGCCATTCATCAGGTGGACACAAATGCCACTCAAAATGATTGGTCATGCAGCTCCGTGAGTGTTGGATGCGCGAATAAAACTCTGTTCGAAGTTCAAAAACAGTAAAGATTAAATAAATGTCTAATTAAACCATATTCAAAATATATTAATTAACCTATTAATTGTCTCCCAAGACCTCATGTAACATGTGGTCCCCTGGACAGACAGAAGGAAATCCTTTGCACACATCAGAGTTGGAGGAGGGTTTACAGGTGAGGTGCCACAGCACTTATTCAGGCTCTTCTACTTCCACCTACAATACAAATCCCTCTACAGAGAGTTAATAATGAATATACATTTGATAATTTCAGAATCTGATGTAAATAGTATCAAAAACAAGGTCTGATTTCATGCCAATTAACTTAAACTTTAAGGTGCAGCGTTTAAGAGAAGACATGAGGTAACGCGATGACGACAGTCGTCCTTTATTCTTTTAGCCTGCGTATTATTCAAGCTTGCGATCCTGCCAACATTGAGAATTAATGAAAAGAGAATGGAAAGGTCGTTATGGGAAAAACATGCTTCACATCGTAATTCACCCCTGAGAAATATTTGCACAACTACAATTATAAATACTATTTGAGAGTTTTGGTGCAAATTGCAAAGACAAATACAAATAAGAATAATAAATAAGAATTCCCTTCACGCAACCTCCTCTCCATCATGTTGTAGCATCTTTCTTCATCTCATTTGTCTCCATATCCAGATCTTTTCTCTCCTTTCCAGTTCTTCATATTTTACTCAGCATTGTCCTCTTTTATCCAACACGTCTCCACCTTCTTTTCTTATTCTCACTCAGTTTTTTTGTCCCAAAATCTTCCAACATCTCCCCTCTCCTCCTTTACTCCTCCGTTCGACTCCAGCTGACAGGTATCCACTGTGGTTCGTCCTGTGCCTCCTGGATGATGGAGCAGAGCTGCATGCAGGCGTGCTGCAGGTCGTCGTTCACCAACGTGCGGTCGAATAACTGTTTGTACTTGGCCTCCATCAGCCGGGACGCCTCCTCCAGCTCCACAAAGTCGTCCTCCTGCAGGCGGGGAAACATGAGGGCTACATGTTTTGCATTTTCACTGCTTTCTTTCTGCACTTGGTGCCGTTACGTGTAATATGTCTGTTGTCGTGCTTTAACATCGCTGGAGCTCTTACTGTGAACGCTCTGTTGACGGAGTAGTTGGTGAGGACTCGAGCGTCTCTCCGCGTATGTCTCAGTCTGTCTGGACCGGGAGCTTTGATGAAGATCACGTACGGCTTCAGTTTCCTCGTCCTCAGCGGCTGGATGCTCTGATGACAAAACCAACATATCTCGCAGAATCAGTAACTTTTTAAATCACTTCTTAAAACCCATTTTTATAGAATTGCTTTTAAATGATGGTGTCCTTTTACATCCTTTTACGTCCTTTTATGCAGTTCTTTGATTCCCCTGATTTTGTTTGTCTATTTTTTCTATTGCATTTGCTCTTTTTGGTTGTCTGTGTTTGGTCTTGTTGTGTTCGTTGCCTATGTGGCATGGTCTTTTCTGCCTCCTGTATTTCTTAAATGTTTACCTGTATTGACGTTGTGTATAACTGTGCTTTGCTTCTCTATAGAGCACTTTGTAAACTCTGTTTTTAAAGGTGGTATATAAATCAAGTTATTATTATTATTTTAAATTCTTAAATGTAATATGTCTAATCTACCGGTAAAAATAGTCCCCAACAATTTCCTCCTGTTTGTTTGATAAATACTGCAGTGACCAGCTGCTTTAGGAGACTTTTTTTTTAAACACAGAGTTATACATTTGTGTTTCAATAATGTATGTCTTCAATAGGAACCGATGGACAAGATGAAGGTGCATGGTGTTTTCACGTTTCTGCCACCTTGGATTTAGTCCAATAATCAAACTATCAATGCGAAATAAGTGGATCCATGCTGTCAACAACGCTCTTCTTAATTAAACTCACATGTGGTTCCACATCGAGGATGCACATCCGTCCTCGTTTTAGCACCTCATCAATAGCATCAATGCTAGTCCCATACAGGTGGCCCTTCTGCTCCCCATAATCCACAAACCTGAACACACACACGGCGGAGGTACAAATATAGTTAAAAGCTAGAAATGAATAATAATGGACAATTGCGTAGCAAAACCTTGTAGTGAACATACATTTAACCTGAAGTAAAATAATCACAGTATCTCCTAATAATAATTCAGAAAAATAAAATGTGCACAGTCAAATACAGAAATCAAGTTAAAAGAAAAGACAATTTAGAATAAGCGCACCTGTGGTTACAAACCATGTACTCAAACAGCTCTTTGGTGACAAAGTGGTACTCTCGTCCTGTCTGCTCCCCTGCTCTGATTGGACGAGTGGTGTCTGGAGGAACAACCAATCAAAACCAGTGCGTTACTACTTACTTAATGTAGAACTCAAGATTATGAACCAGTAAATCCTTATCGAACCTCACGAAAACCATTGACCTCATGACCCCTCTTTTGGTTTGTTCCATTTCCTGTTTTTTTGTGGTCAGTCACCATGATGATTATAACAATACTTTGGTTTAATAAATTTCTTCACTTGCTGCTAACATGACTGACGACTTAGTTTTGTTGTTATCATTTATGTGTAAACCCCAAAATATTTGTTGTCCAAAAGAAATCTAAAAACATGTCTTTGATTTTAAAGTAACTTGTAACTTCTTTTCATCACATAATATTCCATTTGAACATTGTGAATGATGCACAATACGAAAACACATTTTTTTAAATGTCTTTTCTATCATTGTAGATTCCCTCCTGTAACCATGTCACACACATTGTAAAACAGCAAACTTATATCTGTGGAGACACTATATATGAATATATTGGATTTGTGGAGGCACATACGAGGTACGGGTCCCTGGAAGGTTGAAGGGTTCAGTTTGATGAGTCTTTTCCTGAGCTCATTCACTCCAACTCTTGTAGCACCTGGACATGGAAAAATATATTGTATAAACAGTAAATATAATAGAGAATATGGAAATGAAAGGGGGACACATACTGTGAGAGAAAACACTCAAAACTAAATGATAGTTTAAAGATTCCTGTCTCACCTATGATGATGATGAGGCGGTGGTTCTCCTGCGGGGGGCGCTGGTACAAAGCCACCTCCTCGTAGGGGGTGGAAAGGGCACTGCTGTTGGGTGAGCAGGAGGTGCAGGACTGTCGTCTCCTCCTGACGGACGTTCTCCTCCAGAGACGGAAACTCTGCCGGAAACCGGCTGGTGAACACAATTCATTCATTCACTCATTGTATCTGTGACACAGTTACAGTATATTTTATGTATTAAACTTCTGACAAACTCTCCCAGAGATTAAGTGGAAGAATTGATATTGATACAACGTTATACATCAATACTATATATACAGTATCATACACATATATATATATATATATATGATTGGGAAATCAATATTTATCCAAGATCAAGTTCTTTCCCTAACCTTAACCAGGAGCTGTGAGTACACAACCATAAAGAAGTTCAATAAAGTTAATGTTAAAGTGTATGTTATAGGAAGTTAATAAAATAAGTGATCGGCTAACATTTTTGTTCAATATTAACATTTTGCGACTTGTCAGATATGTTCACTAACAATGTTTCAGTCAAAACAAATGTGATCAGAACTGTTAAATCGAACTGTTAATCATGCATTCACTCCCTCTGTTACTCCGTTGTGCTTATTAGTGTATAAACTGACAGACAAACAAATGAATACATTGTGTCTTACCCAGGTATATTCCATCAATAATATCAGGGTCAGCCTTATCTGAAGGAAGAAAACACAACAACTCTTCACTCACTTCAGCTGTTAACACAGACAACCATTCTCCTGTATGCCTAAATAAACACCTACCCAAGTATATTTCTTCCAGCTCTGTGAAGATGAGTAAAACAGAAGATGTTGATTAATTTCAGTCTATACACAACGTCAAGTATCATATATTCATCATAGTGTTTTTTACCTGTTACGCTGCGCTTGTCGTCAGAATGTATTTGATAATTCTCTGGAACATGTAAAAGAAAAGTATACTTTTTTAAATCACAAAAAACTCTCTTGCTTTCACTTGAGCTGCTTGTTTATTGTTGCCACACATGAATATCTCACCTCACGTGAGACAGTACTGCATGTTTTAGTGTATATATATATATATATATATATATATATATATATATATATATATATATATATGACATATGAACGCATATGAATGTTACAAATTAAGTAACTACAGCTCAGACCAATTTATGTCTGCGTTAAACAAAATAAGAAAATGTAAGAATTTCCCCTCCACGGATTAATATATATAAACCAAGCTCCATTACTTGCACAGTAACATATGCAGCTCTTTGCCTCACCATTCACACCACATGACAGTTTAATACATGCATCATCAATATCATCACAGACCTTCTGAAGTCACATGAAGATACTAAACTATTGGATCAAATGTTTAAATGAAACGGACACAATGAGTGAACAATAAGCTGTCTCACCCACCGTTATCGTCCTGAGTCACTGAGGACAGACAGAAGAAAAACGTCATCAAAAGGGTTGTTTGTTGAAAATGCAAAATAAAAAGTAAAAATTAAAAAAAGGGTTGTTTGTCACAGATGTCAAGAGAGATAATCATAATGATGTGAATGATGGTAGTGATAATGATGAGTGCTTACAGGGTCTGATGCAGGTATGGACCTCCAATGGCTGACACCACCACTGTTCCCTTTGTTTACTGCAGAGAGAGAGGAGCAATTACACATTTGAGTTGCAGCTACAAACAACTTGTTTTTCATCAAAAAAGACAGTATACAGTATATATGCTGCTTCATATTGAATTCCTTCAACGACTTTGATAACATAAAACACAGAAAACATCCACATCTTTGGATCATGTTTGATTGTTTTTGGTATGGCAGGGTGTATACATATTTAACACCATAATTAAAACGCTAATACAAATTACTGTATTAATTTCTTTATAAATATAGTTTTAAGATTTCCTGGAAAGACACAAAAAGACTTAAATATAAAAGTAAAGAAGAAGTACCCCACAATTGTACTAAAATACATTACTTGAGTAAGTTACTTTCCATCCCTGCTGTTATTGCACATATTTTGTGTTTGTATATTTTCATTGTAAATACTAATTTAGTTTATTCATTTCTTCCTTTAGGACTACGTTTGTATACGTAGTTCTTTTTATTGTTTTATTCAATTCAAATTTAGAATATTCAAATATTGGGTCTCATATTTATATTTATACACATAGTGTGTCGTACGGAGGGAGTTACAAATGGAGCTCTAGCACAAGTTCAGACAAGAAGACCCGACCCCTCAGCCCGCCATCTATTCCTCACATTCCTGCCAATCATTCCTCACGCATGCTCACACATTGTTTACTTGCTGTCATCGTCCTGCACCGTCAATCATGACACCAGCTGCGCAGATCAGCTGATCCTCTCTATCCAATCAGCACAAGGAAACAATGACATGGCTAGCCAATCATCTCGCTGCTGTCTCATTTAAACATGACTGTCTCCCTACCTTCAGTTCTTTCATGCTGCTGTTACGCACCCCTCCACCTCCCCATCTCCGCCCAGTCTCCACGGATCCATCAGCCTCATCAACTCATCATTCCATCAGCTCATCAGCCACCACCAGGTCTGGACTCCACGGGGGGATCTATCTCGTTGCTGATCAGGGCAGTCGGCCCTCAATTTCAAATCTCCCCGCAGAGTCCAAGCGCCAAAGACTCTGAGACTTTATCATTTTATATCATCTGTTAACAATAACATGCATCCTTTCTTTATCTACCTGGTCTCTCCCTGATTGAACTGCATTTCCTTTCACGTCAAAGCTATAAGGCTTTAAGGTTCTGTGCTTGGACCAATTTTATTTACCTTATATATGCTTCCTTTGGGCAATATTATCAGGAAACACTCCATAAACTTTCATTGTTATGCAGATGATACTCAATTATATCTATCGATCAAACCAGAGGAGACCAACCAGCTCGCTAAAATTCAAGAATGTCTTAAAGACATAAAAACATAGATGACCTGCAACTTCCTGATGTTAAACTCAGACAAAACTGAAGTTATTTTACTGGGCCCTGAACACCTCAGAGATCAATTATCTGGTGATGTGGTTTCTGTAGATGGCATTGCCCTGGCATCCAACACCACTGTAAAGAATCTAGGAGTTATCTTTGACCGAGACTTTAACTCCTTTAACTCCCACGTTAAGCAAATCTCAAGGATTGCATTTTTTCATCTACATAACATTTAAAAAATCAGGCACATCTTGTCTCAAAAAGATGCAGAAAAGCTGGTTCACACGTTTGTTACTTCCAGACTAGATTACTGCAACTCCTTATTATCAGGCTGCCCTAATAAGTCTCTTAAATCCCTCCAGTTGATCCAGAATGCTGCAGCTCGTGTACTCACAAAAACTAAGAAAAGAGATCACATTACTCCTGTATTAGCTGCTCTGCACTGGCTCCCTGTAAAATCAAGAATCACATATAAAATTCTTCTCCTCACCTACAAAGCCTTGATTGGTGATGCACCATCATATCTTAAGGAGCTTGTAGTACCATATTGCCCCACTAGAGAGCTGCGCTCACTAAATGCGGGGCTACTTGTGGTTCCTAGAGTCCTAAAAAGTAGGATGGGAGCCAGAGCCTTCAGTTATCAAGCTCCTCTTTTATGGAACCAGCTTCCACTTTCAGTCCGGGAGGCAGACACAGTCACCTCATTCAAGAATAGACTTAAGACTTTCCTGTTTGATAGTGCTTATAGTTAGGGCTGAATCAGGTTTGCCCTGGTCGAGCCCCTTGATATGCTGCTATAGGCTTATAGGCTGCTGGGGGATGTTTTAGGATACACTGAGCACCTCTCTCCTCTTCTCTCTCTCCTTATGGATACATTTACATCTCTCCATTGCACCTTATTAACTCTGCTTCCTCCCCGGAGTCGTTGTGACTTCACGTCTCATAGGGTCCATTGGACCTGGAGGTGTCTGATGCCTGGTGAGCCGGCCTCCCACCTTGGCCCTGCTGATGCCCCGCCCCCTCCTCTCTACCTCCTTCTGTTTCATGGATTGGAGTTCCATTCATACATTGTCATATTCATGTAATGTGTTTATGTAACTTTTTAAATGCTGTTCATTCTATACACATGACATCTATTGCTTCTGTCCATCCGGGGAGAGGGATCCTCCTCTGTTGCTCTCCTGAAGGTTTCTTCCCTTTTTTCCTTGTCAAAGGTTATTTTTGGGGAGTTTTTCCTGATCCGATGTGAGGTCCTGGGACAGGGATGTCATATATGTACAGATTGTAAAGCCCTCTGAGGCAAATTTGTAATTTGTGATATTGGGCTATACAAAATAAACTGAATTGAATTGAATTGAAAAGCTGAACCGTGAAAAGCAGATTTCAGACATTTTACAGTTTGTATCGTATATGGTATTTCTATTAAATCTGTTAAAAGATGCTAAAACATTAGTACGGCCCTTTAGTTTAGTTGGGAATGATGAAACACATGTAAGGTTCATATTCAGGGTGTGTGAGGTGTCACCTCTTCAGCATGCTGGCAGAGGGAATCAAACCAGCGCAGGATGCAGCGCAGGGCAGCTTCCTGGCCTGCCACCAGCGTCCGTCCGACTGGTCGACCACCTCCAGCAGGTCTCCTCGGCTGAACGCCATCCCTGCATCGGGACAGGGGATGGAGGAGTCCTGCAAGGGGGAGTAGTCCACCAACGCCCTCATGTACACCTGACGAACACAGAGAGACGGATTCAAGGAAATCTCCCAAATCTAAACATCCTCTCACTTGTCAGTGTAGATGTTTATGAGTTGTTAGCAGTTCCATCAAAGATACATTACCCCTCTGAGCTTCTCCCGTGGTTTCATTAAGTAAAGTAAATGTGACATATAACTGGATAACAGTCACAGTCATACTGCACAACCAGTACTTTTACTGCATGAAGCTGATAATACATATGTACTCTTACTCAAGTAGGATTTTTACATTCTTCTATTTGTACTTTTAGTAAAGGTGAGTTTCTTTACTACAGACAACCATCTGAAGATGTTTGATGGCCGTTTCTTACCGACTTCTGTCTGCTGCTGCTCTGAGCTTGATCAGGAATGACTTTGAACAGGATTGTTCCCTGGGAATTGATCTGCAAATACAACAAAAACTAGTAAATAACTGAGCAATTGTTTTAATAATCAGATTACAAGATCACAAGTATGAGAAGTATGCAGTCACAAAACCAAACAGGAGCTATTCCTTATTCTATTTTCTAATTTATTGATGGTTTTTTGTTTGATATAGTTTTTGCGTTACAAAAAAGAAAATGAACAATTTCGTTACATATGTCATCTCTGGCCATTATTTTGTAATTATGTATGTAATTCCCCCCTCAGGTGTCCTACCAGTATCTGGATGACCTGTCCTGGCTCCATACCCACCACAGGGTTTCCGTTTACCTCCACTAACAGATCACCAGGATGGAGGAGTCCTGGAAAACATACACATGAAACCATGACATTTCACATTCTGACCATGTGTAATACATTTTTATGTCTCTGGTATTGTATGTTATATTTGATTCCTATTTAATACAGTTAGATCTCACCGCTGCGGTCAGCCAGTCCTCCATGAATGACCCTGGCGATGTAGATCTCTCCCGTTTCCTCGTCCCTCCTAATGGTCGCCCCCTGACATATAGACAGTTATTCCAAATTGAGCAACCATTAGTGGCTACAGAAGCACTATGTGACAGCTTTTAGGACAGCTCTGTGTACAGAGAGAAGAGCACATTGGGGAAGGATACAAATGAGGACGGGATGAAAGCAACTGATGACTGAACCTCTTGAAGCATGAGCTGATGGAAGGAAATGAGTTGGTTACACAAAGTATTTAGTTTATGCCAATTTGTTTGTAACTACTGTCCCGTTGAGTTGTGCATTAAACCACCTGGACTTCCTTCAACTAATTAAAGCTAAATTAAGATGAGAAAGGCGAAGACTAACATATGGTCTACAAGAGCAACTGCAATGAATACAAGAGAGTCGATGATGTCACAGTTTTAAGAATAGCTGGATGGAATAGGAGATGTAATTATTTTGTACCTTCAAATATTTAGCTTTTCACCCTTCCAGTGGTAAATCCAGAGGTGAAAAAAAACAACTGTCTCTAAAAAAGTGTTTGTTGTTCGAATTGTTCGTCTGCTTCTGGTATATGGTCTAACTTTGTTCCTTGAACTAATTGTTGGGATCCAAATTCTGATGGAGATTTATATTGATAAGAAGAAGTCGAGATATCTTATTCAGTTTCAGAGTCTATTTTCCACGCAGAAAAGGAGAGGACACGGCTTGTTTTGGGCCCTACTTCTTCTTTTTCTTCTTGTTGGTTGTCAAGCACCCTGTGCTATGACAGTCTTGTTGCTCCTCCAGAGCATCTCCATTGTGGAGCCTCGCCTGTCCGTTACCACCACTCCCACCTGCCCTGTGGGTGACACCAAAGGTCACCACCGTCCTCTTGGAGCCCCGGTTAATTTGTTTTGGACACCTCGATGTCGTGAAGCCGTCTGCACAGGTACTGACAGACGTGGATGAAGACGAGGAAGTGCAAGAAGAAGAAGAAGAGGAGGACGAGAGGTGTCGTGGGTAAGGTGTGGGAGGTTTGCGGACCTCTTTGGGAGACATTGAGGAGACTCTTGGAGGAGGTGGGGGAGGAGTGTGCCGTTTGGGCCTGCACGGAGCTAAAGCCTCTGTATGTTTGCTGGCCACAATGAGCCCTTGGAGCTTGTCGACCACCTCGGCCAGCAGGTTGAGCGCCTGGGCATTCTCTTCCACACTGCCGGTGATCATCTCCGTGGCCGCCACCATCTTCTGGCCAAGATGGCAGACGTCTTGAGTGCCGTGCTCAATGCTTGTGGCCACCGTCTGGACGGTGGACATGAGTTCCTCCATGCTGCACTGTTTGGGGAGCTCCCGTTGTTGACAGCGTTTTGGTTGCTCCTGCTCGTTTCTCGTCTGCTGTGATTGCTTCTGGCGTCCATTGCGATGAGAAGCGGTAGAGTAGTGGGTCACTGAGGGCCGACTTAGAGGCTCTTCTTGGAGTTTGTTATGAGATCCAGTTTGACAGACATGTTGCCTACCAGGGGTCGGGAGAGTGCTAACCCCCTGCTGCCGAGTGGAGCGATGAGCTGCAGGACTAGAAGGTGCTGTGTGGGCTCTAAGTGGGTTCATCCCAGTGCAAGAGGGGCTCCTGCCGGGTGTAGGGATGTTCCTCGAGTGTCCCCCTGTAGCCCCCTTTTTGTAAAAGACGGGGGAGTTAGGAAAGCTCAGACTGTAAACTGGGACCGGAGGAGGAGGGTAGGCGTAGTCATCACTGCTCCCTCCGGTAGAGGCACCTTCTCCCTCCTTGTGATTGAGTTTCTCTAAAAATGGACCTCCATGTCGGTGGGGCAAATGAAGATAAGAAAGAAAGAGACAAAAGAAATGTGAAAATACATTATTGAAAAAAACCAGCATTGCGGGAACACAGGATGGTAAGATGAAAAAGACTGGTGATGACGATTGACACATGGTGAGGATCATAAGTATGTTTGTGAGTTGAGAGGTACATGATGGATGAACTAATAGATGAACTCGTTGTCGTCCCTCAACACATGTTCTGGATCAACCAAAGATGGTCTTTCCGACAAAGGAATGTGCAAATTTCAGAGATGGACAACCTGTTGGGAGCTGCCAGAAGAGCTTATGAGCATTACATTGTTCTGTATGTTTTTATTTTTTTCAATATTTAATAATCACAATACTACAACACGTCATCATAAGTTGCACTGAGAGTCGTGCTCTGTTAACTCTCCTGATAAATACACCCCATGCTGGATGAATTGTCGGAAAATGAACGAGTGAACACAAAAAATGGATGCATGCTTGATGAGTGCATGGATTGACAGTCCTCCTCCTCTTACCGGTGCAGGAGGCCGGGCTAAAGACAGTAGGATCTGATTGGTGGAGCCCTTTCTTCCAAAGCTCTGCGGTTTGTGGACGCAAACAGCAGCTTCCGGTTGACTCGTACCGGGGGAGGAAAGGACGTGACTGGCCTCCCCTGGGGAGGGGCAAAGGCCGGGCTTCACTTTCAGTGGCTCTAAGCTCCTCCCCCGACCACGCCCTCCTTGCAGGGACCAGACGGTCCAACGTGAGGCGACGGAGGCTGCTCCAACGACTACGAATCACTCGGACTCCGTCACCTACACTTGCTCTGCGCTCTTCTCTGTTCTTGGTTAACAAAAGATGATGAAAGGTCTTTTCTCATAGCTTAAAATGTAACTAATTACCTGTGAGGCAGTTACAGATCAATATCAACCCTCAGACAGATAACTGTCAATTGACATGGGGAAACAAGTTATTACATTCAAATTAGTTATTTAAATCCAACCATATGGCCTCAGTGTGGTACATTACTCCACAATATGGCAGTTATAGCTCACTTAATACCATGTCATTTCTAAAGAAGAATATGAATATGCAATATGAATATGAAAATCTAAAAATCATCAATGAGCTCATTAAGAATTGTGACACAACCAGTTATATTCCAATATTATAATATACATTATTCTAAAATGAGCAATTCTGCATCATGAGTAATTTTACTGATTGTACTTTAAGTATATTCTTATGATAATACTTTTGTACTTTTAGTTTCAATGCAGGACTTGTATGTAACAGATCATTTCTACACTGGTGCTATTTTTAGCTCAGTAAAAGATCTGAATACTTCTGAATTTTTAAAATGTAGGGGAGTAAAAGTACATTACTCTCTGAGATTTAGTGTCGTAGACGTATGAAGGAGCAGAACACCAAGTACAATAAAAGTACCTACAAGTTTGTGAGTAAACATACTTATTTTCCTTCCATCACTAATATCTAGTAGTATACATTTAACTGGGAAACTGGGTTGAATAATTAATATTAGCTCACCAAATTATTATTTTAGAAAGAATATGGATCTTCACTGACAACCAGATGTATTTATTTAAGGAGGAATAAATGAGATGTGTTATCAGGTTTGACCAGTTTCACCATTTCATAACTTCTCTTGTAGAACTGGTGGAAATGGAAAATGACTTTGTGTTAACTGCACCAGTTACAAACAAAAGCTTACACCATCAGAACAACTTACCACGACCAAGTCACGAAAATTGGAAATAGAAAGAAAGCTTATGTCTCACCAGCGGCTGGTTGTTCTTCACCAGACACACGATCCTCATGGCCTCCTCGCCATCGGGCATCTCATCAGGCAGAGGCGGTAAAACGGGTCCATAGTCTGACTGGGCTACACTGTCGTGAGATGATAGGAGGGCCTGAGAGACAGGTAGCATGTGTTATATCAGAGCACCCACACGTTCTGAAAGAGCTTGTACATGAGTGATACACACCTGCATGTGTGGTGAGCTGAGGAGGCTGTAGAGCTCTCTGGCTTCAGCGGAGGGACGGTGGACCTTTTCTATTGTAGCCATGATCTGATGGACAGACAGACAGGCAGACAGACAGACAGATAGTCAGACAGAAATACAGATGCTAACACTCATATCAGATGTAATTAAATGCAAGAATTTCTCCACTGTGTGGGTCAATAAAAGGGTCTGTAGCTCATGAGGAGAGTGGTCGTCCCGCAACCACAAGGTAGCCGGTTCGATCCCCACTCTCCCCATAGTTGCATGTCGAAGTGTCCTTGATCAAGAAACTGAACCCCCAGTTGCTCCCCAGGTGATTCACTGCAGCCCACTGCTCCCTAATAACTAAGGATGGGTCAAATGCAGAGAAGAATTTCCCCACTGTGGGATCAATAAAAGTTAACATTATTATTAGTAATCTGTGAGGCCTCTTTAAAAATGTTTTTATGTGATTAAGAATGAGCTCAAACTTTGGATGGTTTTAGGAAACAAGGACATGCTCCTATTGATGTCCAGGCAGTGACGATTTGTTGGGCTTTATTTTCTTTTTTTCTGTAATTATAATAATTAGTATTGCATCGAACATGCATCATTCTGAAGACACATTTGCTGCATTGTCCTTTCTGTTCAAACATGAATATGCTTATCCTAGTGTGTACAAGACAGATCCTGATACGTATCTAGGTGTGTGTGTGCATGTCTGTGTGTGTGTGTGTGTGTGTGGGTGGGGGGGGGGGGGGGGGGGGGGGGTGCATAAACCTCATGTGAGAGTCCTGAGGCATAAGGCAGAAGGGGTGTGGGTGTGGACCTCTCGAACTGCAACAGGCACTCATAAATCTAGAGCAATGAAAACAGGAAATGAGGTCATTGTTTGACATGTCCATGGTGTGTCTGCTTTCGGGTTTGTGGAGTCTTGTCTTACCTTCAGCAGAGCGTGCAGCCACGGTGCACTCAGCAGTTCATGCAGAACTTCAGCACCAAAAATGTTTCTGTTGACCCCGAGACTGACGTCCTCCACCACACTGGACAGCATTTCACTGATACCTGCAGAAACACACACACACACACACGCTCACACACACACACACACACACACACACACACACACACACGCACACACACAATATGAATATATACTTCTGTTTAATGTAGAGCATTTTCACAGTGTGGTCAGAGTACTGCTACTTAAGTAACGGATCTGAATAATTGTTCCACCTCTGGTTATGTCATTATATGCATTACACCAGTCAACAACAGACAACATTGTATTTGAACATGCTGTAATATCGAGGCAGATGCTTAGGGTTGAAAGTTTCTCTTGAGTAAAGGTTGAAAAACAGACGTGTTTGGGCCTGACAGGATTATCTGACACCGAGGAGCCCTGACCCCACAGAGAGACACTAATACCATCTGAATTAGGTTTTACATTAGAATCCAATTGAAGCTAACCCCACCCATGGATTTAGACTCAAGTTCAGGATTAAGACTGAATTAAAGTCAGACAATAAACAATGAATGCAATCAATGCAGGTTAGATTTAGTGTGCGTGTGTGTTTGTGTGTGTGTTCGTGCGTTTCTCACCGTCCTCCATTGCTTCTCTCATGGTGATTGTCCACAATCACCGTAAAGGAAAAGGGTTTTACTAGAAAAGAAAAGGAAAAAACAACATCTTTGAATATGAATCCTACTCTGATCTAATGCAGCAGGGTCATTACTTTATCATTATCATTACAAACAAATGACAGCAATAGCTAGCCAACGAGACAGGCTCACATGCACTAGCATGCACTGTCAGCCACGTGTACGCTGACAGAGAAGCGCTTGAGGTAACAGAAGTGAACATCTCTGAAATAATCATTTTAATAAAAACTCGGTGCGTTGATATGCGGTAAGTACGTTAAAGTTTAAAGCAGGAAGTCTTTCTGCCGCAAATACTTGTGTTTTGTCTAACTGAATTAATTGTGAATTTGTATATATAAAAACAAAATCTTGCTTTTCCATTCCACCATTTTCATTTACTTCACAAATAGGTTTGTTATTATATTTGGCTTATCAGCCAACATGTATTTAATGTAACAAAAAGACCAACCTCAAATCTGACTATCAGGTGTGAAAAACCCCTAATGTCAGTCTTTCTCATAAGGTTGTATTATGGATCATCTGAAAATCAAACAACCTAACATATGAGGTGACATATTACATAAAGTTGCTTTTTGTAATACAATAACAAACAGTTGCTTATTTCCACTTTCAGCAGTTACACAGCAAGTCTAAAATGCTCTCTCTTTTAGCTCCGTTTTTGGTCTCCACCAACTGCAGAGGGAAATAGCTGTCTCTTTAGCTGCTAAATGCTCCACTATGTTCACCGGCTGCTCTCTAACTCTCTGTCTGCTGTTTGCTGCTGAGCAGGTAGAGTACGTTGAGTTTATCTGAGCTTTTTTAATGGAAACATTGAGATGGAACAAAACAGTAAAACTTGGAGCAAAAATAGTCTACGAATCTCACGTCATCATTTGATCCATTGTTAACATAAAATACATAACTCAAAAATTTGTTGTCATCATTTATTTTACTACTTTAAAATAAATGAAAACTCATCGAACTTATTCACATTTGTTCATTTTTGTATATGTTTGTATGCCGCATATGTTTTGGCTCATAACATGTGATTAAATGTGATTGTCATTTTGTTTGGTATGACTGAATTACTAGCCCTCTAATGTTACTCAGAAAGACCAGTATTATCATTTGTATTTCCAATGTCATAACACAACCGATAAGCTCTGTGATATTCCTTTGTGAGTGTTAGCAATTTGTAATTTTTAAAACCTAAATGACCTAAATGTTTTATATACAGCTTGTGTGTTATTTTGGTACCTCCTCTGACAGCAGCGAGTTTCTAAATGTGGGCTAATTTGATGTTACGTCTCCTCTTTAGCTTCTTAATGGGCTCTGCTTCCGTTTCCACTTACGCTGCAAAAGCTTTCATTAACTAGATCCAAAAGTCATCAAAAGTCAACTGAGCACATCACGCAGCCGCACAAGCTTCTTGAGACATATTATGTAAAGCCCTGGCTCATTCCCACTGGTTTTAAACACTACAAACTCAAACCAAGTTCAATACAGGAGTGGAATTTAACTATGAAGTTGTCTAAAACTGCACCACAGCTACTGAACTGAGTGGCAAATTCAATCTTGAATTCCTGCAAACTATTGAAGTTCTCCATTTTGTTTCAGTTAGCTCTGCCAGTAATTTCATCCTGCCAACAGAGTAAAAGAAAAGACGTTAAAAGGTGTAAAAGCTCATTTTACCGGTGAAACAATTGGATATAAAGTAAATGGAACAACTCTGGATATAATCTTAAATTGATTGAAATTGATGTACTTTCCTTGAAGGTATATAAATGTAAAATCTTTAATGTGTGGTTTTGGGCACCAGCTGGTGTGGTGTTTATATTGTAAATATATTTGTACATCATCTGCTTTGATGTATAATCCTGTTTTTGATTCTATAAGTGTCAGGTCAGTTTGGCAATGTTTGTTGCACCTGCCGCGGGGTTTAAAACACTTTCTGATTTGCGGTTCAACGTTATAGTCTTAAGTTTTGTCCTTTTTCTTTCTGCAATTATTAGATGGTTTGCCATAATATTGTTTATAGATATTAATTGTACCCAGAGGAGGATTTCAATGTGTCCAGTACTTTGATTTATGATCAAATAACTAAACTAATGACATTCTAAAAAGCCTCAGCTGCACGCTGTGTTTACTGCTAATAAAAAAATGTGATGAACTAAGATGGTGAACATGGAAAGCATTACGTCTGCTAAACATTTTTATGTTAGCATGCTGATGTTATCATTTAGCCTCACCGAGCTGCAAGTACAACGACAGAGTCTAACAGGAAGTAAAACTCCTGGTCAGAGAGCTCAGTCCTCGACTCTCAAGCACATCCAGTCAAAGCTGTGGAATAAGACCAACTCACCACCTCTTCGTCCTCTTCTTCCTCTGGTCCGGTGATGTTTCAGTGTGTGAGCTGAGAGCTGAACTGAATCAGTGTGAGCGTGTCAGCAGCGGCCAGTGGGGACTGACATGGATGTGATTTTACTACCAAACCAAAACAGACATTAATCCTCTCTAACCCGACTTAATCCACCAACCACCACCCTCCCTCTCTCTCTCTCTTTGCTTCCTCCGGTTATTTTTTAAATCGTAATCTTTCCCCGTCTCTCCTCACTCACTCCATCTGTTTCTTCGTGTTCTTCACTCCTTCATTGTGTAACTCCCTCTTTCTATCATAAACTCGCTCTTACACTCACTTTAAGTACTTCTACAATAGATCACAAAGCTTCTTAACTCTTTGCTGCTTTTAGCACACACACACACACACACACAAACACACACACAGCAGGTCAGACATGCTCAGCAGCATCAGGCAAAACAGTGTTAAGAGGGCAATAACAGTAGTTGTGATGCATTAAACCCTGCTGCAACATCTGGGTCTTCAAGAGGCCAGCCGTTATCAACTGTGTGTGTGTGTGTGTGTGTGTGTGTGTGTGTGTGTGTGTGTTAGGGGTTTTCACAGAGTAATGGTCACTGGGTCACCTCCGGGATTAACACTGATCCTGTGAGAGACGCCACAGAAACAGGCAGACGTAAGAAAATATGACCGCCAAAAAAGGAGTCATGTTCTCTTAAAGCTTTTCGCCCAAAATATCAAACCTCTGCAGGAACAGGAAGGGGGCCTTTATTGCATGTAAGAAGGTGCACAAGGAAGCAAACGTAAAGATCATTATTTTGTATATATTTGTTTTGGGGAAACTGAAAGAAACAGTGGTAATATCGGAGATTTGGTTTGGTTTAGTCACAAACACAACTTGGTGGGGGAAACATTGGGGTCTGGGTTAAAAATAGTACTTTTTGGCAAAAGATCAACTAAATAAAAAAATGACACCAAAAGTGCTGACCTCACCATTGTGTTGTTTCGGAATATGTCCGCAGAGGTTTGCACACTGGGACTCCTGGTTCATAATTAGCTGTTTACAGACTGGCTGTAGTCAGGCCGCTCTCATGAGGCCTGGCCTGTTGTTCTCCACAGTGGATGGCCCACTAATGACGCCCACTACAGTATCCTTACATCAGCTGTGTGTTTGTGAGATTGCATCATATTAATTGGAGGAGGCACACACACACACACACACACACTACATAAAAGGTTTTTAAGTGACTTTGTTACCATAGCAGACATACTCTTCTGAGAATAGATAGTCCAGAATATTGAGATTGTGTTTTTCCGCGATTCTTAACCTTTTGAAAACCATTGCCGATTTACACATTATAGTTAGACTGTGTAAAACATTACAATAAACATGAGCAAATATATTGATGCTTGTACATCAAATTAAACAAGAGAACTTGGGCTACAATAATAAGTAAGCCATTTCCACACAACTCAAACACCAAGAAAGAATTATTAAAATATCATAATCATCATTTTGTCAGTAGGCAGCCCACTCAGCACGTTTTCGGAACCAGCAACCCGTAGCTCGGTGCTATCAGAAAAAGCCAGTTAGCAAAGAGCAAGAGGATTTAACACATATTCTAAACATCTTTAGAAAATCCTTCTGCACCAAAGCATCACCGAGATATGAGCCAAAAAACACAGCAACATGAATCGCTTTAGCGCTTTACAGTCACAAATGTTGCTTATCTTTGACTTAAAAAAAAAAAAAAATCTTCTTCTACTCAACAAAGACTACTGTATTTGATGTATTGAACACCATAAGTTATATACAAGTGAAATATATGGTTTTGTACATGAGAAAATTCAAATTGCACAGATGGTGCCCAAATGCCCATTTCACCTAATCAATCTGTACTAAAACCTCTCTAACTTTGATCTGCTTTACTTTTTCGAGGTCAAACTTTGCAGAGAGAGTGTTATATTATTATATTGTGCTATGATCTGAGTCAGTTTAAACCTTTGCTCCGCATCCTTCCAAGGATCATCCGGAAAGCGAACCTGAAAATTCAACTTTTGCTGTCTTTCATCTTTATTTACTCTTAATCAGTAACACATGTACTAATATTTACACATCTGAACAAAAGCACACATGGGTTGCCTTTATTATAACACCAACATTATTCAAATAGCCTTTGTGATTGCTGAGATACACCTTTTTTAGTTTGGGTATGTTATTTCGAGCAGAAACCTAAACAATAGGTCGGTTTTCAAAAGGTTAAAACATGGAGGGAATTTGATATTAAAACTGTATAATGCGGAATTTGCCAAAATGTGGAGACCCATTCCATTATCCGAACCGCTTATCCTATTTAGGGTCGCAGGTCACTGGAGCAGATCCCAGCTTCCACTGGGCGAAGGCAGGTTCACCTTGGACAGGTCACCAGTCCATCTCAAGTCACATATATAGACAGACAACCATTCACACCTATGGGCAATTTAGAGTCCAATTAACCTAAGTTGCATATCTTTGGACTGTAGGAGGAACCCGGAGAGAACATACAAACTCCACACAGAGGGACTGCCCAGACCGGGAACCGACCCCGGGCCTCTCTTGCTGTAAGGTGACTGTGTTAGCCACTACACCACCGTGCTGCCCCAAAATGTGGAGACAATTGATAAAAATAGGGGTGTTTTATTTCACAGTGAACTGAAGAAAACTATGCTGCTATCTTTTGGCTTCATTTGCGGGCTTTGCTCTGTTCACCAAGTGCGAGGCTAACTGAAGGAGGAAAACTCTCAGCTCAGCCGCCATCTGCTGCTTGCTCACCCTCAAGAGTATGTAACATAGTGAAGTGCGTGAGAGTCTGCTTAGGGCATGAGGGTCAAACAAACACAGGACTTTCTTTCAGGAAACCGGTGTTGGTGTCTCGTGACGTCACGTTGATATTTTGTCAGCTTAATCACGGAAGTTGCTAGTCACGTGACCAGTTTGTCACTCGCCAGTGACGTAAGTGGCTAGTAAGTCAAGTTAACATCAACCGTGCTAAGTTTAATTTTAAAAGACACTATTCATGTAACAAGCGTATATTGACATGCCATCCCAACACGTTAAAAACTAACGCTAGAGGGGTATCTAGTGCGTTGATCTCTGATACCCGGGATCAGTGTTTGGAACAAGAGTCGCAGTTGAATGGCTGAGTCCGGTATTCCAGGATATAGTCCTTCGAGGTTGTATGGACTACAACAGCTGATAACTTGGAGTGGAAAAGATTGCGCAATGCTTAAGTAAAGGAGGTCAAACTATTTAATGAGATCCTTGGTGGGTAAAGCAATCTAATAAAAACTTTCAGCGAAAACACCAAGTGCCTTTCAGGGTAAGTGAACCTATGGTGCCTGTGAATGAATAAGACACTCCATACAGGTTTGATGTTCCTATTATCATGAAAGTGAGAGTTCTTTTCAAAGTGTAATTCATTTATGCTGGTTATACATGTTGGCTGTCATTATGGATGATGAGGTAAATGCAACATATATAACTCTTGATGGGTATGTAGAAGTTAGCAAATACAGATATGTTTATTTTTTTATTATATTCACATTATATATTCTAATTATATGCAGTAATTCTACTATTCTGTACCTTATCTGGATACACAAAAACCTCCATGAGCCTATGTACATTTTCATTGCAGCCTTGTTACTGAACTCCATTGTTTTCAGCACTGCTATGTATCCAAAGCTTCTGGTTGACATTTTATCTGACAAACAGATCATATCTTATTCAGCCTGTCTCTTCCAATTTTATTTATTTTACACTATAGGCAGTTCAGAATTCTTACTGTTGTCGGTCATGGCCTATGACAGATATGTGTCGATATGTAAACCTCTACAATACCCGACTATCATGAGAAAAACCACTGTGAGTATTTTCCTGTTTTTTGCTTGGCTTCTGCCTGCTTGTCACATTGCAGTCCCAACAATACTGAGTGCTAAAACAAAACTGTGTAACTTTATTACAAAAGGAATATTTTGTAACAATGCAATTTACGAACTTCAATGTGTAAGATCGAGAATAATCGATATATACGGCATTGTTACTTTATTAGATCTTGCAATTCTTCCTATACTCTTCATCCTTTTTACATACACAAAAATACTTATAATAACCTATCAGAGTTGTAAAGAAGTAAGGAAGAAAGCTGCAGAGACCTGTTTACCCCACCTTTTGGTTTTAATCAGTTTTTCTTGTTTGAGTGCATATGATGTCAGTGTCGCTCGAGTGGAATCCAATTATCCCAAAACTGCACGATTAATAATGATGTTGCAAATAGTTTTGTATCATCCTTTGTTTAATCCACTCATATATGGGCTCAAAATGAAAGAAATTTCCAAACACCTCAAAAAGTTGTTCTGTTCAGCCAAAAAGGATTTGATGAAGTAACACAGATTACGAAGGTACAGGCATTTCATCTGATTTAGTCATGCAGAGGTGTGAATTCTTGAAAGGTATTTAATGTACTTATTTCCATAACAAGCCGTAAAGAGCCTCTTTACTGTTTGATATGACAAAGAGTGTCTTGAGCTTGAACAATGTGATGGCTAATTATTTAAAAACATTTCATTCTACATCAACTTATCACAGCTGACATTTAGACTTACCTATCTATGTATTTTATTTTATTGTTGTGAATTTAGTTAGCACACCTGAACTCTTTTTACAAATAATGACATACATATTTATATCATTGGCTCTCGGTGTATTGGTCAAGTTAAATATTGAAATTTAAGAATGTAAATTGTATTAATGCAGATGGATAATGTGTTAAGAGTACAATGAAAGTGTGTACAAGCCTGTATTCCAGACAAGTTTCTCTCGTTTTATTACACCATACAGATTGTAATTCTTTTAACACTTCAAACTAAGTTATTTTGAGTAACAATGATAATTGATGTTTAGAGCAGTAACAGCAGTCATGTGTGCACAAATCTTCTCAGAAGAAAACATTTTCTTTTGCTTCAAGCTTTGACTTTAGACCTTGTGTGCTTCAAAAAATTAGGGGAAGAAAGATTATGTGTGTGTCTTTTTTTTCACGTCAGAAGTTCCACTGTGAAGTGCCTGGCCCGTTGGTTTACATCAATAATAATTTTTTTAAGTGTACGAGGAGTGTAGTGGCAGAAGTTTATGCAAATTCAGGAGTCGAAAAGATATGCACACATTTTCTTCCGCTATAAAAATACACTTGCCACTTTTATGAAAAATATGTATACTTGTTATAAAGTACTGTTATCTCTTAGTTTTCTTACCATATTTATCTATTATTGCATGTTTAGTGTTTTTATTATATATATATTTTTTCTATGTTTATGTTTATTGTTATGCACCTTACATTGAGTCAAATTCCTCGTATGTTCAACGTACCTGGCAATAAACACTTCTGATTCTGATGAAATCGAGATGAGACGGATATACTTTATCTGCATAGAAAGGCTGCTGCTATGGTGCCAATCGATACTCTTTTAACCTTCTTGTGTACATGTATATGACCTAAAATGGTAAAATATTGGCTCAACTAAATGAGATCTAACATGTTGATTATTTATGAGAAGAGGAATTGTTGACCCACTCCGGACTGTCTCCATGGTGGTTGAGCCTTCAGATCCCGAGAGATGTGTGTTGTTTGCGAGTGTTGGTGTGACGTGTGGCAACAACATATGATACTTTATGCACGACATATATTGATACTATCAGATGAGAACCATAAAAACTAAAATAACTTATAAGAAAGCACAATGCTGCTGTCGTTATTTCCTTAATATGTATAGTCAACACTTGGCTTGTCTGTAACTGCAGAACACCTACAGTGAGACACACACATTAAAACCTGACCTGAGCTCCAACAGGTGTCAACTGAAGCTGTTTCAGTCAAGGACACCCTAGCTGTTCAAAGAGGGGGGCGGGATCTCCCTTTGAATTGTGTCACTCAAAGTTTTTAGGTCAGGATCATTGGCGCCACTTTCTAATGCAGTGTGTAGCCCAGTGCATCAATTTATATGCAATAAACATATAATTAACGTCCTCAGGGTTTAGGCAACTACACCACTTGGTTAGGTTTAGGGAAAACATAATGGTTGGCCTTAAAATGAGTACCGAAACTAAGTAAAACGTAAATAACGTATCGTCAGCATAGAACATATATAACGTGGCTCAATAGTAGAGCAGGGTCCTCCTTCAATCGGAGGATCGGCGGTTCGATCCCCGGCTCTGCTAGCCCATGTCGATGTGTCCTTGGGCAAGACACTTAAACCCGTAGCTGTGCCTATGGTGTTTGAATGTTAGATAGCCCTGATGGGCGGGTGGCACCTTGCATGGTAGCTCCTGTCATCAGTGTATGAATGGTTGAATGATGACAAGTGGTAAAGCGCTTTGAGTGGTCAGAAGGTCAGAAAAGCGCAATACAACCATTCATTGCCCATTTCGCATTGACACGCTAAAGGTCTGTATCAGACACCGCCGGGCGTGACAATATGTGACAAAGAAAAACTGTTAAGCAAATGTCCTGTCTAAGCTATGTTCAAAGAAGCATGATGCTCCGCGGATGTATCGCCATAATACAATGAAGTAAAATACATAACCTCTGATGTACCTTTCCCCCTCCCTTACATACTCCCTATCTGTGCATGTTTGTGTGCTACCCGACCCCTTGGAAGGAATGGTATACAACTGAGCCCAAAACCAATGTGCATTTGTACTTCTCTGCTGAACATTCATCATTCTGCAGACGAGTTCCTTCCTGCGCAAGAATACATACGCAGAAGCTTAAAGGTTGTTTGTGGAATCTCTTTACTTCAACCATCTCATCCGAAGCTTGTGAATAGGAGTTACAAATAATTCCACCACAAAACCAATCAATCAACAGTAGGAAAAAAGAGCACAGCCCTTCTCAGCAGCTCTTTGCCACTCAATTATGCCATTCAGATAATCCCTCAAGGGAAACCCTAACGCTCCAACCTCCTAGCTAAAGCAGCAGCTCTCCGTTCTCGGCAGGACAGTCATCCTGGATGATGCATGCAAAACAGAAATGAGTATTTGCCTGGTATGTCTGTGAATATCAGTGATCACAAAATCACCTTCTCCTTTAATATACTACGTCACCATGGAGTCTAATTGCCAAAGACTCTTCACTATTCATTTCCCGATGCATGTGTAATAAATATTGTTTTCACTCTAAGTGAATTAGTCCTACAAGTGAAATGCTCGTTCAAAACATGCCTGTTAAGGACGAGCCGATTCGTTGGCCTGTGGTGTGCTGCTTGCAGCTTTCTCAAAACAACTGAACATGGTGCTTCATCGGGTTTGGGAGAAATACATCTGGCATTGTGTCACACATCCATTACACGGCTATACGTATAGTCTAAAACAGGTGAAATTGTCCTTCGGTGTGGTTCACTGACAGAAAACACCAGGGGCAAATTGGACTGTTCTGCAAGGTCGGCAACCTGAGCCTAGGGCGCACCACTAAAAAGGCCCCAAACAGCGCTAGATTAATTAAGACGTTTAGATGTACTGCTTGATGGTAAATTCACTACAAACACCACAATTGCTCCAACAAATCGAGGCAAAGAAAACATGTATGACTTCATGCCTCAAGAATCAAGTTGTTTACGTAGCTCATTCTTTGGAGAGTTTAATGAGATCCATAGAGGATGAAGTAATCTGATAAAAACATCCCACCAACTCAAACAGATCACTTTACAGATCCTGTCTGCCGGATCAAATCAGTGCATATCCAGGCCAGGTACTGAAGACTGAATAAGACAATCTAGTGCTGGTTACTCAAGAATCTTTATTTTATTTTATCATTCCATTTGATATATCATTAATGGATAATAGCTTAAATGTGACATATATCACTTTTGGTGGGCATGTGGAAGTGCACAAATATAGATATCTCTATTTTGTGATCATGTTTACATTGTATATTTTAACAATTAGCTGTAATTTAACTATTGTGTGCATCATAGTGATTCAAAAATCCCTCCATGAGCCAATGTACATTTTCATTGCAGCTTTGTTAATCAACTCTGTTCTTTTCAGCACTGCTATCTACCCAAAGCTTTTGATTGACTTTTTATCAGAAAAACAGATCATATCTTATTCAGCCTGTCTCTTACAGTGGTTTATATATTATTCTCTTCTATGTTCAGATTTCTTCCTGTTGTCGGTCATGGCCTATGATAGATATGTGTCTATATGTAACCCTCTGCAATATCCAACCATCATGAGAAAAAGAACTGTTAATATTTTACTGATTTCAGCTTGGATTGTGCCCGCTTGTCAGGTTTCAGTCCCGATGTGTTTGAGTGCTAATAAGAAAATATGTAACTTTTATTTGAAAGGAATAATTTGCAACAGCACCACTCACAAACTTCCCTGTGTGACTTCAAGAATACTGAATATTTATGGCTTGGTTGTTTTTGGGAATTCTGTACTTCTCCCCGTGCTCTTCATACTTTTTACATACACCAGGATACTTGTAGTATCCTATCGATGTCAAGGAGTCAGGAGAAAAGCTGCACAGACATGTTTACCCCACCTGCTGGTTCTATTCAACTTCTCCTGTATAAGTGCATATGATGTACTTCTTGTTCGACTGGAAATTGACTTTCCGAAAATTGTACGTTTGATAATGGCATTACAAGTAGTAATATATCAACCTCTTTTTAATCCTATCATTTATGGACTAAAAATGAGAGGAATTTATGTACACCTCAAGATGCTGTTCTGCAAAAGGGTCTAATGTATTCACACTGATAGCTGTTGTACAGTCAGCGTTTTTGTCATAATAATGCAGAGATTAAAGACTTGTTTTTCATACAATAACGCACAAAGAGTCTTCCACTTCAATAATTTAATGATAAGTACTTAGCAATTCACTGCAGTTTGCCAAAGACCCAAAGGTAATGGTTTAGTCTAACAGATAACCACAACTTTATCATCAATTTTCCAGTTTGAGTTTAGTTACTGGTGATAACATGAGCCCTCAAATAAGCACAAGATCAGAGGAGATCAGAGCCCTTTAACAATCCCTGCAGGGCAATCCAGGGTTTTAGCAGCACAATTGAAATTTAAAAAAGTATCATGATATAGTGTGTGATGCAGTGAGTTGTGGTCAAGCAGTGGTTATGTTATGGAGGAGGTTGCACGTTTTTTTCATTTTATAGTAAAAATGAATGATTAAACTGTTGTGTCTGTCAAGTGTGTATTTCATTATTGTTTTCTCCATCTGGAGTAAATAATTTAATTCATAAAAAAAGTCAAATTTGTATACATATGCTGGATTTAAAAAGTGCAGAATTTTAATAAGCTGAAAATATGTTTTATGTTATATTTGACTGCATGTTTCTTATTGATAAACGGCTGTATCATGTGCCCACCATCCAAGTCTTGCTTGTGGGTAATTTCATTCTTTATGGAGAAAAATAATCATATCACATTTACTACACAATAATGTTTATATGTGTGATGAATTTTCCAAGGAGGTAAACTGGGTGGATTCAAGCTTATACTTTCAGCTTTGTTCTAATGTCCTCTTCTAATGTTTAAGCTGTATAATAGTAAAACAGACAGCGTTGCAAAAATACTATGCTTCGACACACTCCAAATGAGACATGTTGATTATTCATGAGAAGAGGGCTTGTTGACCCGCTCCGGACTGTCTCCATGGTGGTTGAGCCTTCAGATCCACAGAGATGTGTGTTGTTTGCGAGTGTTGGTGTGACGTGTGGCTACAACATATGATACTTTATGCACGACATATATTGATACTATCAGATGAGAACCATAACAACTAAAATAACTTATAAGAAAGCACAATGCTGCTGTCGTTATTTCCTTAATATGTATAGTCAACACTTGGCTTGTCTGTAACTGCAGAACACCTACAGTGAGACACACACATTAAAACCTGACCTGAGCTCCAACAGGTGTCAACTGAAGCTGTTTCAGTCAAGCACACCCTAACTGTTCAAAGAGGGGGGCGGGATCTCCCTTTGATTTGCATCACTCAAAGTTTTTAGGTCAGGATCATTGGCGCCACTTTCTAATGCAGTGTGTAGCCCAGTGCATCAATTTATATGCAATAAACATATGATTAACGTCTTCAGGGTTTAGGCAACTACACCACTTGGTTAGGCTTAGGGAAAACATAATGGTTGGCCTTAAAATGAGTACCAAAACTAAGTAAAACGTGAATAACGTATCGTCAGCATAGAACATATATAACGTGGCTCAATAGTAGAGCAGGGTCGTCCTTCAATTAGAGGATCGGCGGTTCGATGTGTCCTTGGGCAAGACACTTAAACCCGTAGCTGTGCCTATGGTCTTTGAATGTTAGATAGTCCTGATGGGCGAGTGGCACCTTGCATGGTAGCTCCTGTCATCAGTGTATGAATGGGTGAATGATGACAAGTGTTAAAGCGCTTTGAGTGGTCAGAAGGTCAGAAAAGCCCAATACAACCATTCATTGCCCATTTCGCATTGACACGCTAAAGGTCTGTATCAAACACCACCGGGCGTGACAATATGTGACAAAGGAAAACTGTTAAGCAAATGTCCTGTCAAGACACGCACTACGCTATGTTCAAAGAACCATGACGCTCCGCGGATGTATCGCCATAATACAATGAAGTAAAATACATAACCTCTGATGTACCTTTGCCCCGCCCTTACATACTCCCTATCTGTGCATGTTCGTGTGCTACACGACCCCTTGGAAGGAAGGGTATACAACTGAGCCCAAAACCAATGTGCATTTGTACTTCTCTGCTGAACATTCATCGTTCTGCAGACCAGTTCCTTCATGCGCAAGAATAAATACGCAGAAGCTTAAAGGTTGTTTGTGGAATCTCTTTATTTCAACCATCTCATCCGAAGCTTGTGAATAGGAGTTACAAATAATTCCACCACAAAACCAATCAATCAACAGTAAGAAAAAAGAGCACAGCCCTTCTCAGCAGCTCTTTGCCACTCAATTATGCCATTCAGATAATCCCTCAAGGGAAACCCTAACGCTCCAACCTCCTAGCTAAAGCAGCAGCTCTCCGTTCTAAACAGGTGAAATTGTCCTTCGGTGTGGTTCACTGGCAGAAAACACCAGGGGCAAACTGGACTGTTCTGCAAGGTCGGCAACCTGAGCCTAGGGCGCACCACTAAAAAGGCCCCAAACAGCGCTAGATTAATTATGACGTTTAGATATACTGCTTGATGGTAAATTCTCTACAAACACCACAATTGCTCCAACAAATCGAGGTAAAGAAAACATGTATGACTTCATGCCTCAAGAATCAAGTTCTTTACGTAGCTCATTCTTTGGAGAGTTTAATGAGATCCATAGAGGATGAAGTAATCTGATAAAAACATCCCACCAACTCAAACAGATCACTTTACAGATCCTGTCTGCTGGATCACACCAGTGCATATCCAGGTCAGGTACTGAAGACTGAATAAGACAATCTAGTGCTGGTTACTCAAGAATCTTTATTTTATTTTATCATTGATATATCTTTAATGGATAATAGCTTAAATGTGACATACATCACTTTTGGTGGGCATGTGGAAGTGCACAAATATAGATATCTCTATTTTGTGATCATGTTTACATTGTATATTTTAACAATTAGCTGTAATTTAACTATTGTGTGCATCATAGTGATTCACAAATCCCTCCATGAGCCAATGTACATTTTCATTGCAGCTTTGTTAATCAACTCTGTTCTTTTCAGCACTGCTATCTACCCGAAGCTTTTGATTGACTTTTTATCAGAAAAACAGATCATATCTTATTCAGCCTGTCTCTTACAGTGGTTTGTATATTACTCACTTGCCTGTTCAGATTTCTTCCTGTTGTCGGTCATGGCCTATGATAGATATGTGTCTATATGTAACCCTCTGCAATATCCAACCATCATGAGCAAAACAACTGTTAATATTTTACTGATTTCAGCTTGGATTGTGCCTGCTTGTCAGGTTTCAGTCCCGATGTGTTTGAGTGCTAATAAGACAATATGTAACTTTTATTTGAAAGGAATAATTTGCAACAGCACCGTTCATAAACTTCACTGTGTGACTTCAAGATTGCTGTTTCTTTATGGCTTGGTTGTTTTTGGTAGTGCTGTACTTCTCCCCGTGCTCTTCATACTTTTTACTTACACCAGGATACTTGTAGTATCCTATCGATGTCAAGGAGTCAGGAGAAAAGCTGCACAGACATGTTTACCCCACCTCCTGGTTCTATTCAGCTTATCCTGTTTAAGTGCATATGATGTACTTCTTGCTCGACTGGAACCTGAATTTCCGAAAACTTTACATTTGATAATGATTTTACAAGTAGTAATATATCAACCTCTTTTTAATCCAATCATTTATGGACTAAAAATGAGAGGAATTTATGTACACCTTAAGATGCTGTTCTGCAAAAGGGTCTAATGTATTCACACTGATGACTGTTGTACAGTTTTGCTCAAGCAGTGGTTATGTTATGGAGGAGGTTTTACGTTTTTTATGCGATTCATAGCAGTTTAAAAAAACAAAACTAAGCTAATGATGTGATGAAATGAATGCATGTCAACATTTTAATGAACAACCTTGAAAGCAGGAGCATATGCATGTTCATAATTTAGCAGTGTATGTATGTAAAATTGTATTTTTGTGCCCCGAGAGACAACGTTTTTTTCCAATTACCTGTCACACCTGTATGTCAAGTTGGGTTTTTGTCCTGTCTCCATGTTTGTTTTGTGACTTCCTGTTTTATTTTGGAAATTAACTCTCCTTTCGTTTCAGGTTCCGTGCCCTTCCTCTTGTGTCACCAGTCTGATTGTCTTCCCTGATTCCTGATTGTGTCCACCTGTTTCCCCACTTCCCTCATGTGTACTTATAGTCTGTGTCTCCCCTTGTCCTGTGCCAGTGTGTCTGATCCCTCGTCCTGCACATTTCGGGCGATGTTGAATCCTGTTTAAATCTCCTGGCTTAAGATAAACGTAAATACAGTATAAGATTGTAATACACGTCGGCGGTAATGACTCCTGAATTTGACGCTCGGAGGTCACTAAAGTTAATGTGGAATCGGTGTGTAGATACGGCAAAACAATGTCGGACTCTAATTTTCTCTGGCCCTCTCCCTAATTTTATCAATGACAACATGTATAGCCACATGTCGTCATTCAACCGCTGGTAGTCGAGGTGGTGCCCAGCAAACAATGTGGGCTTCGTCGATAACTGGAATACTTTCTGGGGAAAACCTGATCTGATGAGGAGAGACGGCATTCATCCCACTTTGGAAGGACGGGTCTCATTTCTGCAAATATGTCCAAGTTGATTAACAGACAATCCAGAGTTCAGATCAGGAAGCAGAAGCAGAGTTGTAGTCTTACACCGTTCTCTGCACTTCCATTCAAGCAGGTACCCACCCTTAACCTTAACTCTATAGAGACTGTGTCTGTCCCTCAGCCACTTAAATTAATTAAATCAAAAGTAACCAGAAGAGGAGTCATACAAAATAACCTCATACAGGTTAACGCCAATATTTCAGCAGTGCAACAAAATAGGAGAATTACATGTGGACTCCTTAATATTAGATCTGTCATCTAAAGCTGTATTAGTAAATTATTTATTTTGTCTCACTGAAGCCTGGCTGAGTCATGAAGAATATGTCAGCCTAAATGAATCAACTCCTCCAAGTCATATTAATACTCATATTCCTCGAGGCACCGACCGAGGAGGTGGAGTAGCTGCCATCTTTGACTCAAGCCTATTAATAAATCCTAAACCTAAATTGAACTACAACTCATTTGAAAGCCTTTCACATCCAACTTGGAAACATTACAGCCAATTCTATTTGTTATACTGTATGGGCCACCAGGTCCATATTCAGAATTTCTATCTGAATTTTCAGAGTTTATATCAAGTTTAGTCCATAAAACTGATAAGGTTATTATTGTAGGAGATTTTAATATTCATGTGGATGTTGTCAGAGAGTACAGAAACCCACTCACTGCTTTGGCCACACCCTTGACCTTGTTCTTGCATGGGGCATTGACATTGAGCATTTGGAGGTCTTTCCACAGAACCCTCTTCTGTCAGACCATTACCTCATAACTTTTGAGTTTATACTCCCAGAGTGTACACCGTTAGTCAAACATTTCTACTCCAGATGTCTAACTGACAGTGCTATAGCTAAATTTAAAGAAGCGATTCCTTCTGCATTTGATTCAATACCACGTCTCAATGTGCTAACTTTAGTCCGTCCGAGATTGATCATCTTGTCGATAGTGCTACAGGCTCACTGAGAATGACACTAGACTCAATAGCCCCTCTGAAGAAGAAGATGGTGAGGCAAAGGAGGTTTATATATAACCCTCAGACCCGCAAACTAAAGCAAACATCACGAAAGCTTGAAAGCATATGGAGTTCCACCAAGAAAAATCACGCTTAGTTTGGTGAGATAGTCTTAAAACATATAAAAGGCCCTCCGTAATGCCAGAGCAGCCTATTACTCATCAGTAATAGAGAAAAATAAGAACAACCCCAGGTTTCTCTTTAGCATTGTAGCCAGGCTGACAGAGAGTCACAGCTCTGTGGAGCCTTGTATTCCTATAGACCTCAGTAGTAATGACTTCATGAACTTCTTCAATGAAAAGATTTGAACTATTAGAGGCAAGATTGATGATCACTTGCCCTCAACCAGTGCCGACCTGCCCTCAAGTGGAGTGGCCTTGGAAACGGCTGTTTACCCTGGTGTATATTTGGATGGCTTTTCTCACATCAACCTTGACCAATTGTCTTCAACGGTTACTACTTCTAAACCGTCTACCTGTCTCTTGGACCCCATCCCGATGAGGCTTCTTAAAGAATTGTTACCGTTAATTACAGTGGCGGCTGGTGGACATTCTTTTTGGTAGGGCCATCCAATCAATTTCAGGAAACATCCCAGTATGATTCAATGCAACAAAAGTATCAAACACGAATTTCTACTTTGTAGTTAAATATTTAACATTTATTCCAACACTGACATAATAAGGACATCTTATTCATACAATTCAGTATATTAATATATATATATATATATATATATATATATAATTATCATATAATAATTTTCAGTATAATATACAATATGATTTATACATACCATATAATATAAATATATAATAAATAAATAATAAATAATTTTATAATAAAATATAAATATCGTATATATATATATATATATATATATATACACAATATAATAGAACATGTTTATATATTAAGATGCCCCTATGAACCTTGTTAGGTTTAAAGTGTGCCTGTTTTTATTCACCTCCTTATTTTGTTTCTTGACCGTAATCTTGTGTCCGTCGTCCAGCTGGTAGCGGCTTTCACTTTGCCCAATATGGATGCTTGACGGAGTTATCCATGTGTGTCCTGGTGTTCTCATGTTTTCTTAATTTTTCTGACAAGTGCTTCATGTCCCTTACTCCCGTATCTGTCCATGCTGGATCTCTCCCCATTGATTTATAAAGCACAATACGGCATTAGCACGACTGCATCCAGCTAACCAAACCTTCCGGATGCGCTGGTCTCTACAGAAGCTTCATGTGCCGCTTCCCTTTCAGCCAGTCTGTTATCTTATTAAGTCCGGTTGATCTGGGCCCAGTTGTTTTACCTGTAGTTTCTCCGCCAAAGTTCTTCTCTCAAACGGGTCTTGGAGGAGAGATTTTAGCGGGTCGGGTCTTCTTGGAACAGAAGTGCTCGCGCTGGCCGTTGTCATGTCGTTAAAAAAAGGAGCCTGATGAGAACGCGCAGCTTTTGGGCCAGACGACTTTGGCCCAAAGCTGAATCTATTTTAGGACACTGATAGGCTAAATGGTATATCACTCATTGATATCTTTAATCAGTAATAGGCTAAATCGCTTATTAGACCCGCCTCTTCTGGGCCAAAACGATTTGGCACCAGCACAGCTGAGACATGCATACAGGGACCCTCGTTTTCAAGGGGTTAATCCAGAGGTCTTGGCTAACTACAAACTGATCTCTAACCTCTCCTTCCTGTCTAAGATCCTTGAGAAAGTAGTCGATTGGCATTAAAGGTGCCGCACTAAGTGTCATGTCCAGGAAACTGTCAGGATCAGTTTTGTGTCTTGTGTCCATGTTGTCTTGTGATTTCCTGTTTTATTTTGAAAGTCAACTCTCCTCTTGTTTCAGGCAACTTGTTCCTTCCCCTGTGTGTTTCCCCTCTGGTCTGATTGTCTGCCTCGCTCCTCATTGTTTCCACCTGTGCCCTTACCCTGTGTATATATTGTCTGCGTCTCCCTTTGTCCTGTGCCAGTTCGTCTTGTCTTTTGTGCCAGAGAACCAGCCATTTTCATGGAATTCACCAGTCACTAGGTCACGATTTTATGTTACTTTGTTCATGTAGATTTTCTGTTTGTTTGTTTCCAGTTAATTAAAACTGAGATTTTTGTTGTTACTTTGCCTTGAGTCGTGCGTATGGGTTCTATTCCTTGTTCGGTCATGAAACTAAGTTGGTTTAAATCCTATTTATCAGATTGATCTCAATTTATATTTGTAAATAATGAAGCCTCGATGACCACTCATGTTAGTCACGGAGTTCCACAAGGTTCTGTGCTTGGACCTATTTTATTAACTTATATATGCTTCCCTTAGGTAATATTATCTGGAAAACTCCATAAACTTTCAGATGATACTCAATTCTATCTATCGATCAAGCCAGAAGAAACCAACCAGCTCGCTAAAATCCAAGCAGGTTCACACCAAACATGTTGCAAATGTTTTGCGCGAGTAGATCCCATGCAAAGTCAATGCACAGACGCGAATGATTGCGAATTTTGCCGGGCGTTGCGATAGATGCAAGTTGCGAAAGCCAATCAGCGTTGAGATGCACTGCTCGCCTGGCTGCTGCTGCTCTAGTAGCGCTGGAAGCGGAAGTTATCGAGACGTAGTCGGTGAAATTCCCCGAGCTGTGTGAGTCTAGGGATGATGTTATGAACCCAAACACCAGGGCGTTAGATGTTCCGACGTTTATGGGATGTCCACAACAAGTGTAAAGCAGAACTAGTGGTTATTTCTTCCGTGGTGGACGGCTGGAGTTATAACTGTTTTTACGGAGACAAACCACGCCCCATTTTCGCAAATGGTTGCGAAAGACGCAAATGAACACAACTTGTCTGGCGAGTAAACTGACGTGAGTAAAGCGTTGCGAATATTCGCAATGCGTTTGGTGTGAACGCACCATTAGAGAAATAAAAACCTCGATGACCTGCAACTTCATGATGTTAAACTCAGACAAAACTTAAGTGATTTTACTAGGCCCTAAACACCTCAGAGATTGATTATCTGGTGATGTGGTTTCTGTAGATGGCATTGCCCTTGCATCCAACACCACCGTAAAGAATGTTGGCGTTATCTTTGATCAGGACTTGTCCTTTAACTTCCACGTAAAACAAATCTCAAGGACTGCATTTTTTCACCTACTACTAAAAAATCAGTCACATCCTGTCTCAAAGCGATGCAGAAAAACTAGACTAGATTACTGCAATTCCTTATTATCAGGCTGCTCTAATAAGTCTCTTAAATCTCTCCAGTTGATCCAGAAAGCTGCAGCTTGTGTACTCACAAAAACTAAGAAAAGAGATCACATTTCTGGCCTCTTGCCTCCGTGGCCCTGACTCCTGCCATGGCCCTGCTGATGCCCCTCTTCTCTACCTCCTTCTGTTTACATGGATTGTGGAAATCTGGATTGTGGTCCATGCCTACTACTCATTATTCATCATTTCTGTCATATTCATGGAATGTGTTGTAACTCTGTAACGCTGTTCATTCTGTACACATGACATCTATTGCTTCTGTCCATCCGGGGAGAGGGATCCTCCTCTGTTGCTCTACTGAAGGTGTCTTCCCTTTTAAACCTGTGAAGGCAAATTTGTAATTTGTGATTTTAGGCTATGCAAAATAAACTGAATTGAATTAAATTTAAAGGGCAACAGCCATTTCAAAGCCGCATTTTCAGTGTGGATGAGAAAATACATACGAGTACAAGTTATGGGTGGCGACCACCACTGCCAGTATAGCTCTTTGTATAGTGTCTTTAGGGATCAACCCAAATGAAAAGGAACAAGGGAATAGCAATGCACATGTGATCAGGTTTTTTTTTAGGGAATTGGATACATCTGCCATTGTGTCACACACCCAAGACATGGCTATTCGGGGTGTAAAACAGGTGAAATTGGCCTTCGGTGTGGTCCACTGGCAGAAAACACCAGGGGCAAATTGGACTGTTCTGTAAGGTCGGCAACCTGAGCCTAGGGAGCATCACTAAAAAAGCCCCAAAAAGATTAATTATGACGTTTAGATATACTGCTTGATGGTAAATTCACTACAAACACCACAATTGCTCCAACAAATCGAGGCAAAGAAAACATGTATGACTTCATGCCTCAAGAATCAAGTTGTTTACGTAGCTCATTCTTTGGAGAGTTTAATGAGATCCATAGAGGATGAAGTAATCTGATAAAAACATCCCACCAACTCAAACAGATCACTTTACAGATCCTGTCTGCCGGATCACACCAGTGCATATCCAGGTCAGGTACTGAAGACTGAATAAGACAATCTAGTGCTGGTTACTCAAGAATCTTTATTTTATTTTATCATTCCATTTGATATATCATTAATGGATAATAGCTTAAATGTGACATATATCACTTTTGGTGGGCATGTGGAAGTGCACAAATATAGATATCTCTATTTTGTGATCATGTTTAAGTTGTATATTTTAACAATTAGCTGTAATTTAACTATTGTGTGTATCATAGTGATTCACAAAGCCCTCCATGAGCCAATGTACATTTTCATTGCAGCTTTGTTAATCAACTCTGTTCTTTTCAGCACTGCTATCTACCCAAAGCTTTTGATTGACTTTTTATCAGAAAAACAGATCATATCTTATTCAGCCTGTCTCTTCCAGTGGTTTATATATTACTCTCTTCTCAGTTCGGATTTCTTCCTGTTGTCGGTCATGGCCTATGATAGATATGTGTCTATATGTAACCCTCTGCATTATCCAACCATCATGAGAAAAACAACTGTTAATATTTTACTGATTTCAGCATGGATTGTGCCCGCTTGTCAGGTTTTAGTCCCGATTTGTTTGAGTGCTAATAAGAAAATATGTAACTTTTATTTGAAAGGAATACTTTGCAACAGCACCGTTCATAAACTTCACTGTGTGACTTCAAGAATGCTGAATATTTATGGCTTGGTTGTCTTTGTGAGTGCTGTACTTCTCCCTGTGCTCTTCATACTTTTTACATACACCAGGATACTTGTAGTATCCTATCGATGTCAAGGAGTCAGGAGAAAAGCTGCACAGACATGTTTACCCCACCTGCTGGTTCTATTCAGCTTCTCCTGTTTAATTGCATATGATGTACTTCTTGCTCGATTGGAAATTGACTTTACGAAAACTTTACGTTTGATAATGGCTTTACTAGTAGTAATATATCAACCTCTTTTTAATCCTATCATATATGGACTAAAAATGAAAGGAATATATGTACACCTCAAGATGCTGTTCTGCAAAAGGGTCTAATGTATTCACACTGATGACTGTTGTATAGTTTTGCTCAAGCAGTGGTTATGTTATGGAGGAGGTAACAAGTTTTTTAAATGTTATAGTAAAATTGAATGATTAAAATATTGTGTCTGTCAAGTGTTTATTTCATTATTGTTTACTCCATCTGGAGTAATTAATAAAATTCATTAAAAAAAGTCAAATTTGTATACATATGCTGGATTTAAAAAGTGCAGAATTTTAATAAGCTGAAAATATGTTTTATGTTGTATTTGACTGCATGTTTCTCATTGATAAACGGCTGTATGGTGTGCACACCACCTAAGTCTTGCTTGTGGGTAATTTCATTCTTTATGTCAGGATCAGTAGTGTTGTGTCGTGTTTCCTGTTTTATTTTGAAGTCCTTGTCTCTCGTGTCCTCTGTTTCTCTGCACTTCCTGTCTCTGTGATTGTCTGCCCTGTCCCTGATTGTTTCCTCCTGTGTCCAATCACCTGCACCAGCCCTCTGTATTTAAGTCCTGTTGATGTCATTCCCCTTTGTCGGTTCGTCTTGTCTAGATCATTGAAGATCATGTGTGTGAGCCTGTTTTGTTAGTGTTGAATCCTGTGGAGCAATAAAGTTGCCTTTTCCAGTGTTGACGGCGTTTGGGTCCAGTTACCTGCAGCTGCGCACATAACACTTTATGGAGAAAAATAATCATATCACATTTACTACACAATAATGTTTATATGTGTGATGAATTTTCCAAGGAGGTAAACTGGGTGGATTCAAGCTCATACTTTCAGCTTTGTTCTAATGTCCTCTTCTAATGTTTAAGCTGTATAATATTAAAAACAGACAGCTTTGCAAAAATACTATGCTTCGACACACTCCAAATGAGATCTAACATGTTGATTATTTATGAGAAGAGGGCTTGTTGACCCGCTCATCACTGTCTCCATGGCGGTTGAGCCTTCAGATCCCGAGAGATGTGTGTTGTTTGCGAGTGTTGGTGTGACGTGTGGCTACAACATATGATACTTTATGCACGACATATATTGATACTATCAGATGAGAACCATAAAAACTAAAATAACGTATAAGAAAGCACAATGCTGCTGTCGTTATTTCCTTAATATGTATAGTCAACACTTGGCTTGTCTGTAACTGCAGAACACCTACAGTGAGACACACACATTAAAACCTGACCTGAGCTCCAACAGGTGTCAACTGAAGCTGTTTGTCAAGGACATCCTAGCTGTTCAAAGAGGGGGGCGGGATCTCCCTTTGAATTGCGTCACTCAAAGTTTTTAGGTCAGGATCATTGGCGCCACTTTCTAATGCAGTGTGTAGCCCAGTGCATCAATTTATATGCAATAAACATATGATTAACGTCCTCAGGGTTTAGGCAACTACACCACTTGGTTAGGCTTAGGGAAAACATAATGGTTGGCCTTAAAATGAGTACCGAAACTAAGTAAAACGTAAATAACGTATCGTCAGCATAGAACATATATAACGTGGCTCAATAGTAGAGCAGGGTCGTCCTTCAATCGGAGGATTGGCGGTTCGATCCCCGGCTCTGCAAGCCCATGTCGATGTGTCCTTGGGCAAGACACTTAAACCCGTAGCTGTGCCTATGGTGTTTGAATGTTAAATTGTCCTGATGGGCGGGTGGCACCTTGCATAGTAGCTCCTGTCATCAGTGTATGAATGGGTGAATGATGACAAGTGTTAAAGCGCTTTGAGTGGTCAGAAGGTCAGAAAAGCGCAATACAACCATTCATTGCCCATTTCGCATTGACACGCTAAAGGTCTGTATCAGACACCGCCGGGCGTGACAATATGTGACAAAGGAAAACTGTTAAGCAAATGTCCTGTCTAGAGATGCACTACGCTATGTTCAAAGAAGCATGATGCTCCGCGGATGTATCGCCATAATACAATGAAGTAAAATACATAACCTCTGATGTACCTTTCCCCCTCCCTTACATACTCCCTATCTGTGCATGTTCGTGTGCTACCCGACCCCTTGGAAGGAAGGGTATACAACTGAGCCCAAATCCAATGTGCATTTGTACTTCTCTGCTGAACATTCATCGTTGTGCAGACCAGTTCCTTCCTGCGCAAGAATACATACGCAGAAGCTTAAAGGTTGTTTGTGGAATCTCTTTATTTCAACCATCTCATCCGAAGCTTGTGAATAGGAGTTACAAATAATTCCACCACAAAACCAATCAATCAACAGTAAGAAAAAAGAGCACAGCCCTTCTCAGCAGCTCTTTGCCACTCAATTATGCCATTCAGATAATCCCTCAAGGGAAACCCTAACGCTCCAACCTCCTAGCTAAAGCAGCAGCCCTCCGTTCTCGGCAGGACAGTCATCCTGGATGATGCATGCAAAACAGAAATGAGTATTTGCCTGGTATGTCTGTGAATATCAGTGATCACAGAATCACCTTCTCCTTTAATATACTACGTCACCATGGAGTCTAATTGCCAAAGACTCTTCACTATTCATTTCCCGATGCATGTGTAATAAATATTGTTTTCACTCTAAGTGAATTAGTCCTACTAGTGAAATGCTCGTTCAAAACATGCCTGTTCAGGACGAGCCGATTCATTGGCCTGTGGAGTGCTGCTTGCAGCTTTCTCAAAACAACTGAACATGGTGCTTCATCGGGTTTGGGAGAATTACATCTGGCATTGTGTCACACTCCCATAACGCGACTATACTTATAGTCTAAAACAGGTGAAATTGTCCTTCGGTGTGGTTCACTGGCAGAAAACACCAGGGGCAAACTGGACTGTTCTGCAAGGTCGGCAACCTGAGCCTAGGGCGCACCACTAAAAAGGCCCCAAACAGACGTTTAGATATAGTGCTTGATGGTAAATTCACTACAAACACCACAATTGCTCCAACAAATCAAGGCAAAGAAAACATGTATGACTTCATGCCTCAAGAATCAAGTTGTTTACGTAACTCATTCTTTGGAGAGTTTAATGAGATCCATAGAGGATGAAGTAATCTAATAAAAACATCCCACCAACTCAAACAGATCACTTTACAGATCCTGTCTGCTGGATCACACCAGTGCATATCCAGGTCAGGTACTAAAGACTGAATAAGACAATCTAGTGCTGGTTACTCAAGAATCTTTATTTTATTTTATCATTGATATATCATTAATGGATAATAGCTTAAATGTGACATACATCACTTTTGGTGGGCATGTGGAAGTGCACAAATATAGATATCTCTATTTTGTGATCATGTTTAAGTTGTATATTTTAACAATTAGCTGTAATTTAACTATTGTGTGCATCATAGTGATTCACAAATCCCTCCATGAGCCAATGTACATTTTCATTGCAGCTTTGTTAATCAACTCTGTTCTTTTCAGCACTGCTATCTACCCGAAGCTTTTGATTGACTTTTTATCAGAAAAACAGATCATATCTTATTCAGCCTGTCTCTTACAGTGGTTTACATATTACTCTCTTGTCGGTTCGGATTTCTTCCTGTTGTCGGTCATGGCCTATGATAGATATGTGTCTATATGTAACCCTCTGCATTATCCAACCATCATGAGAAAAAGAACTGTTAATATTTTACTGATTTCAGCTTGGATTGTGCCCGCTTGTCAGGTTTCAGTCCCGATGTGTTTGAGTGCTAATAAGAAAATATGTAACTTTTATTTGAAAGGAATAATTTGCAACAGCACTGTTCATAAACTTCACTGTGTGACTTCAAGAATGCTGAATATTTATGGCTTGGTTGTCTTTGTGAGTGCTGTACTTCTCCCCGTGCTCTTCATACTTTTTACATACACCAGGATACTTGTAGTATCCTATCGTTGTCAAGGAGTCAGGAAAAAAGCTGCACAGACATGTTTACCCCACCTGCTGGTTCTATTCAGCTTCTCCTGTTTAAGTGCATTCGATGTACTTCTTGTTCGACTGGAAAATGACTTTCCGAAAACTTTACGTTTGATAATGGCTTTACAAGTAGTAATATATCAACCTCTTTTTAATCCTATCATATATGGACTAAAAATGAGAGGAATTTATGTACACCTCAAGATGCTATTCTGCAAAAGGGTCTAATGTATTCACACTGATGACTGTTGTACAGTTTTGCTCAAGCAGTTGTTATGATATGGAGGAGGTTACAAGTTTTTTAAATTTCATAGTAAAATTGAATGATTAAACTATTGTGTCTGTCAAGTGTTTATTTCATTATTGTTTACTCCATCTGGAGTAATTAATCAAATTCATTAAAAAAAGTCAAATTTGTATACATATGCTGGATTTAAAAAGTGCAGAATTTTAATAAGCTGAAAATATGTTTTATGTTGTATTTGACTGCATGTTTCTCATTGATAAACGGCTGTATGGTGTGCACACCACCTAAGTCTTGCTTGTGGGTAATTTCATTCTTTATGTCAGGATCAGTAGTGTTGTGTCGTGTTTCCTGTTTTATTTTGAAGTCCTTGTCTCTCGTGTCCTCTGTTTCTCTGCACTTCCTGTCTCTGTGATTGTCTGCCCTGTCCCTGATTGTTTCCTCCTGTGTCCAATCACCTGCACCAGCCCTCTGTATTTAAGTCCTGTTGATGTCATTCCCCTTTGTCGGTTCGTCTTGTCTAGATCATTGAAGATCATGTGTGTGTGTGTGAGCCTGTTTTGTTAGTGTTGAATCCTGTGGAGCAATAAAGTTGCCTTTTCCAGTGTTGACGGCGTTTGGGTCCAGTTACCTGCAGCTGCGCACATAACACTTTATGGAGAAAAATAATCATATCACATTTACTACACAATAATGTTTATATGTGTGATGAATTTTCCAAGGAGGTAAACTGGGTGGATTCAAGCTCATACTTTCAGCTTTGTTCTAATGTCCTCTTCTAATGTTTAAGCTGTATAATATTAAAAACAGACAGCTTTGCAAAAATACTATGCTTCGACACACTCCAAATGAGATCTAACATGTTGATTATTTATGAGAAGAGGGCTTGTTGACCCGCTCATCACTGTCTCCATGGCGGTTGAGCCTTCAGATCCCGAGAGATGTGTGTTGTTTGCGAGTGTTGGTGTGACGTGTGGCTACAACATATGATACTTTATGCACGACATATATTGATACTATCAGATGAGAACCATAAAAACTAAAATAACGTATAAGAAAGCACAATGCTGCTGTCGTTATTTCCTTAATATGTATAGTCAACACTTGGCTTGTCTGTAACTGCAGAACACCTACAGTGAGACACACACATTAAAACCTGACCTGAGCTCCAACAGGTGTCAACTGAAGCTGTTTGTCAAGGACATCCTAGCTGTTCAAAGAGGGGGGCGGGATCTCCCTTTGAATTGCGTCACTCAAAGTTTTTAGGTCAGGATCATTGGCGCCACTTTCTAATGCAGTGTGTAGCCCAGTGCATCAATTTATATGCAATAAACATATGATTAACGTCCTCAGGGTTTAGGCAACTACACCACTTGGTTAGGCTTAGGGAAAACATAATGGTTGGCCTTAAAATGAGTACCGAAACTAAGTAAAACGTAAATAACGTATCGTCAGCATAGAACATATATAACGTGGCTCAATAGTAGAGCAGGGTCGTCCTTCAATCGGAGGATTGGCGGTTCGATCCCCGGCTCTGCAAGCCCATGTCGATGTGTCCTTGGGCAAGACACTTAAACCCGTAGCTGTGCCTATGGTGTTTGAATGTTAAATTGTCCTGATGGGCGGGTGGCACCTTGCATAGTAGCTCCTGTCATCAGTGTATGAATGGGTGAATGATGACAAGTGTTAAAGCGCTTTGAGTGGTCAGAAGGTCAGAAAAGCGCAATACAACCATTCATTGCCCATTTCGCATTGACACGCTAAAGGTCTGTATCAGACACCGCCGGGCGTGACAATATGTGACAAAGGAAAACTGTTAAGCAAATGTCCTGTCTAGAGATGCACTACGCTATGTTCAAAGAAACATGATGCTCCGCGGATGTATCGCCATAATACAATGAAGTAAAATACATAACCTCTGATGTACCTTTCCCCCTCCCTTACATACTCCCTATCTGTGCATGTTCGTGTGCTACCCGACCCCTTGGAAGGAAGGGTATACAATTGAGCCCAAAACCAATGTGCATTTGTACTTCTCTGCTGAACATTCATCGTTCTGCAGACCAGTTCCTCCCTGCGCAAGAATACATACGCAGAAGCTTAAAGGTTGTTTGTGGAATCTCTTTATTTCAACCATCTCATCCGAAGCTTGTGAATAGGAGTTACAAATAATTCCACCACAAAACCAATCAATCAACAGTAAGAAAAAAGAGCACAGCCCTTCTCAGCAGCTCTTTGCCACTCAATTATGCCATTCAGATAATCCCTCAAGGGAAACCCTAACGCTCCAACCTCCTAGCTAAAGCAGCAGCTCTCCGTTCTCGGCAGGACAGTCATCCTGGATGATGCATGCAAAACAGAAATGAGTATTTGCCTGGTATGTCTGTGAATATCAGTGATCACAGAATCACCTTCTCCTTTAATATACTACGTCACCATGGAGTCTAATTGCCAAAGACTCTTCACTATTCATTTCCCGATGCATGTGTAATAAATATTGTTTTCACTCTAAGTGAATTAGTCCTACTAGTGAAATGCTCGTTCAAAACATGCCCGTTCAGAACGAGCCGATTCATTGGCCTGTGGAGTGCTGCTTGCAGCTTTCTCAAAACAACTGAACATGGTGCTTCATCGGGTTTGGGAGAATTACATCTGGCATTGTGTCACACTCCCATAACGCGGCTATACTTATAGTCTAAAACAGGTGAAATTGGCCTTCGGTGTGGTTCACTGGCAGAAAACACCAGGGGCAAACTGGACTGTTCTGCAAGGTCGGCAACCTGAGCCTAGGGCGCACCACTAAAAAGGCCCCAAACAGCGCTAGATTAATTATGACGTTTAGATATACTGCTTGATGGTAAATTCACTACAAACACCACAATTGCTCCAACAAATCGAGGCAAAGAAAACATGTATGACTTCATGCCTCAAGAATCAAGTTGTTTACGTAGCTCATTCTTTGGAGAATTTAATGAGATCCATAGAGGATGAAGTAATCTGATAAAAACATCCCACCAACTCAAACAGATCACTTTACAGATCCTGTCTGCCGGATCACATCAGTGCATATCCAGGTCAGGTACTGAAGACTGAATAAGACAATCTAGTGCTGGTTACTCAAGAATCTTTATTTTATTTTATCATTCCATTTGATATATCATTAATGGATAATAGCTTAAATGTGACATATATAACTTTTGGTGGGCATGTGGAAGTGCACAAATATAGATATCTCTATTTTGTGATCATGTTTACGTTGTATATTTTAACAATTAGTTGTAATTTAACTATTGTGTGCATCATAGTGATTCACAAATCCCTCCATGAGCCAATGTACATTTTCATTGCAGCTTTGTTAATCAACTCTGTTCTTTTCAGCACTGCTATCTACCCAAAGCTTTTGATTGACTTTTTATCAGAAAAACAGATCATATCTTATTCAGCCTGTCTCTTACAGTGGTTTACATATTACTCTCTTCTCGGTTCGGATTTCTTCCTGTTGTCGGTCATGGCCTATGATAGATATGTGTCTATATGTAACCCTCTGCAATATCCAACCATCATGAGCAAAACAACTGTTAATATTTTATTGATTTCAGCTTGGATTGTGCCCGCTTGTCAGGTTTCAGTCCCGATGTGTTTGAGTGCTAATAAGAAAATATGTAACTTTTATTTGAAAGGAATAATTTGCAACAGCACCGTTCATAAACTTCACTGTGTTACTTCAAGAATGCTGAATATTTATGGCTTGGTTGTCTTTGTGAGTGCTGTACTTTTTCCCGTGCTCTTCATACTTTTTACATACACCAGGATACTTGTAGTATCCTATCGATGTCAAGGAGTCAGGAGAAAAGCTGCACAGACATGTTTACCCCACCTGCTGGTTCTATTCAGCTTCTCCTGTTTAAGTGCATATGATGTACTTCTTGCTCGACTGGAAATTGACTTCCCGAAAACTTTACGTTTGATAATGGCTTTACAAGTAGTAATATATCATCCTCTTTTTAATCCTATCATTTATGGACTAAAAATGAGAGGAATTTATGTACACCTCAAGATGCTGTTCTGCAAAAGGGTCTAATGTATTCACACTGATGACTGTTGTACAGTCAGCATTTGTTTGTCATAATAATGCAGAGATTAAAGATTTGTTTTTCATACAATAACGCACAGAGAATCTTCCACTTCAAAAATTTAATGATAAGTACTGAGCAATTCACTGCAGTTTGCCAAAGACCCAAAGGTAATGGTTTAGTCTAACAGATAACCACAACTTTATCATCAATTTTCCAGTTTGAGTTTAGTTACTGGTGATAACATGAGCCCTCAAATAAGTACAAGATCAGAGGAGATCAGAGCCCTTTAACAATCCCTGCAGGGCAATCCAGGGTTTTAGCAGCACAATTGAAATTTAAAAAAGTATCATGATATAGTGTGTGATGCAGTGAGTTGTGGTCAAGCAGTGGTTAGGTTATGGAGGAGGTTGCACGTTTTTTTCATTTTATAGTAAAAATTAATGATTAAACTGTTGTGTCTGTCAAGTGTGTATTTCATTATTGTTTACTGCATCTGGAGTAAACAATCTAATTCATAAAACAAGTCGCATTTGTATACATATGCTGGATTTAAAAAGTGCAGAATTTTAATAAGCTGAAAATATGTTTTATGTTATATTTGACTGCATGTTTCTTATTGATAAACGGCTGTATCATGTGCACACCATCCAAGTCTTGCTTGTGGGTAATTTCATTCTTTATGGACAACAATAATCATATCACATTTACTACACAATAATGTTTATATGTGTGATGAATTTTCCAAGGAGGTAAACTGGGTGGATTCAAGCTTATACTTTCAGCTTTGTTCTAATGTCCTCTTCTAATGTTTAAGCTGTATAATAGTAAAACAGACAGCTTTGCAAAAATACTATGCTTCGACACACTCCAAATTAGATCTAACATGTTGATTATTTATGAGAAGAGGGCTTGTTGACCCGCTCCGGACTGTCTCCATGATGGTTGAGCCTTTCAGATCCACAGAGATGTGTGTTGTTTGCGAGTGTTGGTGTGACGTGTGGCTACAACATATGATACTTTATGCACGACATATATTGATACTATCAGATGAGAACCATAACAACTAAAATAACTTATAAGAAAGCACAATGCTGCTGTCGTTATTTCCTTAATATGTATAGTCAACACTTGGCTTGTCTGTAACTGCAGAACACCTACAGTGAGACACACACATTAAAACCTGACCTGAGCTCCAACAGGTGTCAACTGAAGCTGTTTCAGTCAAGGACACCCTAGCTGTTCAAAGAGGGGGGCGGGATCTCCCTTTGAATTCCGTCACTCAAAGTTTTTAGGTCAGGATCATTGGCGCCACTTTCTAATGCAGTGTGTAGCCCAGTGCATCAATTTATATGCAATAAACATATGATTAACGTCCTCAGGGTTTAGGCAACTACACCACTTGGTTAGGTTTAGGGAAAACATAATGGTTGGCCTTAAAATGAGTACCGAAACTAAGTAAAACGTAAATAACGTATCGTCAGCATAGAACATATAACGTGGATCAATAGTAGAGCAGGGTCGTCCTTCAATCAGAGGATCGGCGGTTCGATCCCCGGCTCTGCTAGCCCATGTCGATGTGTCCTTGGGCAAGACACTTAAACCCGTAGCTGTGCCCATGGTGTTTGAATGTTAGATTGTCCTGATGGGTGGGTGGCACCTTGCATGGTAGCTCCTGTCATCAGTGTATGAATGGTTGAATGATGACAAGTGTTAAAGCGCTTTGAGTGGTCAGAAGGTCAGAAAAGCGCAATACAACCATTCATTGCCCATTTCGCATTGACACGCTAAAGGTCTGTATCAGACACCGCCGGGCGTGACAATATGTGACAAAGGAAAACTGTTAAGCAAATGTCCTGTCTAGAGATGTACTACGCTATGTTCAAAGAAGCATGATGCTCCGCGGATGTATCGCCATAATACAATGAAGTAAAATACATAACCTCTGATGTACCTTTCCCCCTCCCTTACATACTCCCTATCTGTGCATGTTTGTGTGCTACCCGACCCCTTGGAAGGAAGGGTATACAACTGAGCCCAAATCCAATGTGCATTTGTACTTCTCTGCTGAACATTCATCGTTCTGCAGACGAGTTCCTTCCTGCGCAAGAATACATACGCAGAAGCTTAAAGGTTGTTTGTGGAATCTCTTTATTTCAACCATCTCATCCGAAGCTTGTGAATAGGAGTTACAAATAATTCCACGTCAAAACCAATCAATCAACAGTAAGAAAAAAGAGCACAGCCCTTCTCAGCAGCTCTTTGACACTCAATTATGCCATTCAGATAATCCCTCAAGGGAAACCCTAACGCTCCAACCTCCTAGCTAAAGCAGCAGCTCTCCGTTCTCGGCAGGACAGTCATCCTGGATGATGCATGCAAAACAGAAATGAGTATTTGCCTGGTATGTCTGTGAATATCAGTGATCACAGAATCACCTTCTCCTTTAATATACTACGTCACCATGGAGTCTAATTGCCAAAGACTCTTCACTATTCATTTCCCGATGCATGTGTAATAAATATTGTTTTCACTCTAAGTGAATTAGTCCTACTAGTGAAATGCTCGTTCAAAACATGCCTGTTCAGGACGAGCCGATTCATTGGCCTGTGGAGTGCTGCTTGCAGCTTTCTCAAAACAACTGAACATGGTGCTCCATCGGGTTTGGGAGAATTACATCTGGCATTGTGTCACACTCCCATAACGCGACTATACTTATAGTCTAAAACAGGTGAAATTGGCCTTCGGTGTGGTTCACTGGCAGAAAACACCAGGGGCAAACTGGACTGTTCTGCAAGGTCGGCAACCTGAGCCTAGGGCGCACCACTAAAAAGGCCCCAAACAGCGCTAGATTAATTATGACGTTTAGATATACTGCTTGATGGTAAATTCACTACAAACACCACAATTGCTCCAACAAATCAAGGCAAAGAAAACATGTATGACTTCATGCCTCAAGAATCAAGTTGTTTACGTAGCTCATTCTTTGGAGAGTTTAATGAGATCCATAGAGGATGAAGTAATCTGATAAAAACATCCCACCAACTCAAACAGATCACTTTACAGATCCTGTCTGCTGGATCACACCAGTGCATATCCAGGTCAGGTACTAAAGACTGAATAAGACAATCTAGTGCTGGTTACTCAAGAATCTTTATTTTATTTTATCATTCCATTTGATATATCATTAATGGATAATAGCTTAAATGTGACATATATCACTTTTGGTGGGCATGTGGAAGTGCACAAATATAGATATCTCTATTTTGTGATCATGTTTAAGTTGTATATTTTAACAATTAGCTGTAATTTAACTATTGTGTGCATCATAGTGATTCACAAATCCCTCCATGAGCCAATGTACATTTTCATTGCAGCTTTGTTAATCAACTCTGTTCTTTTCAGCACTGCTATCTACCCAAAGCTTTTGATTGACTTTTTATCAGAAAAACAGATCATATCTTATTCAGCCTGTCTCTTACAGTGGTTTATATATTACTCTCTTCTCAGTTCGGATTTCTTCCTGTTGTCGGTCATGGCCTATGATAGATATGTGTCTATATGTAACCCTCTGCATTATCCAACCATCATGAGAAAAACAACTGTTAATATTTTACTGATTTCAGCTTGGATTGTGCCCGCTTGTCAGGTTTCAGTCCCGATGTGTTTGAGTGCTAATAAGAAAATATGTAACTTTTATTTGAAAGGAATACTTTGCAACAGCACTGTTCATAAACTTCACTGTGTGACTTCAAGATTGCTGAATATTTATGGCTTGGTTGTCTTTGGTAGTGCTGTACTTCTCCCCGTGCTCTTCATACTTTTTACATACACCAGGATACTTGTAGTATCCTATCGTTGTCAAGGAGTCAGGAGAAAAGCTGCACAGACATGTTTACCCCACCTGCTGGTTCTATTCAGCTTCTCCTGTTTAATTGCATATGATGTACTTCTTGCTCGATTGGAAATTGACTTTCCGAAAACTTTACGTTTGATAATGGCTTTACTAGTAGTAATATATCAACCTCTTTTTAATCCTATCATATATGGACTCAAAATGAGAGGAATATATGTACACCTTAAGATGCTGTTCTGCAAAAGGGTCTAATGTATTCACACTGATGACTGTTGCATAGTTTTGCTGAAGCAGTGGTTATGTTATGGAGGAGGTAACAAGTTTTTTAAATGTTATAGTAAAATTGAATGATTAAACTATTGTGTCTGTCAAGTGTGTATTTCATTATTGTTTACTCCATCTGGAGTAAATAATCTAATTCATAAAAAAAGTCAAATTTGTATACATATGCTGGATTTAAAAAGTGCAGAATTTTAATAAGCTGAAAATATGTTTTATGTTATATTTGACGGCATGTTTCTTATTGATAAACGGCTGTATCGTGTGCACACCATCCAAGTCTTGCTTGTGGGTAATTTCATTCTTTATGGAGAACAATAATCATATCACATTTACTACACAATAATGTTTATATGTGTGATGAATTTTTCAAGGAGGTAAACTGGGTGGATTCAAGCTTATACTTTCAGCTTTGTTCTAATGTCCACTTCTAATGTTTAAGCTGTATAATATTAAAACAGACAGCTTTGCAAAAATCCTATGCTTCGACACACTCCAAATGAGATCTAACATGTTGATTATTCATGAGAAGAGGGCTTGTTGACCCGCTCCGGACTGTCTCCATGATGGTTGAGCCTTTCAGATCCACAGAGATGTGTGTTGTTTGCGAGTGTTGGTGTGACGTGTGGCTACAACATATGATACTTTATGCACGACATATATTGATACTATCAGATGAGAACCATAAAAACTAAAATAACTTATAAGAAAGCACAATGCTGCTGTCGTTATTTCCTTAATATGTATAGTCAACACTTGGCTTGTCTGTAACTGCAGAACACCTACAGTGAGACACACACATTAAAACCTGACCTGAGCTCCAACAGGTGTCAACTGAAGCTGTTTCAGTCAAGGACACCCTAGCTGTTCAAAGAGGGGGGCGGGATCTCCCTTTGAATTGCGTCACTCAAAGTTTTTAGGTCAGGATCATTGGCGCCACTTTCTAATGCAGTGTGTAGCCCAGTGCATCAATTTATATGCAATAAACATATGATTAACGTCCTCAGGGTTTAGGCAACTACACCACTTGGTTAGGTTTAGGGAAAACATAATGGTTGGCCTTAAAATGAGTACCGAAACTAAGTAAAACGTAAATAACGTATCGTCAGCATAGAACATATATAACGTGGCTCAATAGTAGAGCAGGGTCGTCCTTCAATTAGAGGATCGGCGGTTCGATCCCCGGCTCTGCAAGCCCATGTCGATGTGTCCTTGGGCAAGACACTTAAACCCGTAGCTGTGCCTATGGTGTTTGAATGTTAGATAGTCCTGATGGGCGAGTGGCACCTTGCATGGTAGCTCCTGTCATCAGTGTCTGAATGGTTGAATGATGACAAGTGTTAAAGCACTTTGAGTGGTCAGAAGGTCAGAAAAGCGCAATACAACCATTCAATGCCCATTTCGCATTGACACGCTAAAGGTCTGTATCAGACACCGCCGGGCATGACAATATGTGACAAAGGAAAACTGTTAAGCAAATGTCCTGCGTAAACACGCACTACGCTATGTTCAAAGAAGCATGACGCTCCGCGGATGTATCGCCATAATACAATGAAGTAAAATACATAACCTCTGATGTACCTTTCCCCCGCCCTTACATACTCCCTATCTGTGCATGTTTGTGTGCTACCCGACCCCTTGGAAGGAAGGGTATACAATTGCCAAAACCAATGTGCATTTGTACTTCTCTGCTGAACATTCATCGTTCTGCAGAGAATACAATACACCTTCCGGCGCAAAAATACATATGCAGAAGCTTAAAGGTTGTTTGTGGAATCTCTTTATTTCAAACCATCTCATCCGAAGCTTGTGAATAGGAGTTACAAATAATTCCACCACAAAACCAATCAATCAACAGTAAGAAAAAAGAGCAGAGCCCTTCTCAGCAGCTCTTTGCCACTCAATTATGCCATTCAGATAATCCCTCAAGGGAAACCCTAACGCTCCAACCTTCTATAGCTAAAGCAGCAGCTCTCCGTTCTCGGCAGGACAGTCATCCTGGATGATGCATGCAAAACAGAAATGAGTATTTGCCTGGTATGTCTGTGAATATCAGTGATCACAGAATCACCTTCTCCTTTAATATACTACGTCACCATGGAGTCTAATTGCCAAAGACTCTTCACTATTCATTTCCCGATGCATGTGTAATAAATATTGTTTTCACTCTAAGTGAATTAGTCCTACAAGTGAAATGCTCGTTCAAAACATGCCTGTTCAGGACGAGCCGATTCATTGGCCTGTGGAGTGCTGCTTGCAGCTTTCTCAAAACAACTGAACATGGTGCTCCATCGGGTTTGGGAGAATTACATCTGGCATTGTGTCACACATCCATTACACGGCTATACGTATAGTCTAAAACAGGTGAAATTGTCCTTCGGTGTGGTTCACTGGCAGAAAACACCAGGGGCAAACTGGACTGTTCTGCAAGGTCGGCAACCTGAGCCTAGGGCGCACCACTAAAAAGGCCCCAAACAGCGCTAGATTAATTATGACGTTTAGATATACTGCTTGATGGTAAATTCACTACAAACATCACAATTGCTCCAACAAATCGAGGCAAAGAAAACATGTATGACTTCATGCCTCAAGAATCAAGTTCTTTACGTAACTCATTCTTTGGAGAGTTTAATGAGATCCATAGAGGATGAAGTAATCTGATAAAAACATCCCACCAACTCAAACAGATCACTTTACAGATCCTGTCTGCCGGATCACATCAGTGCATATCCAGGTCAGGTACTGAAGACTGAATAAGACAATCTAGTGCTGGTTACTCAATAATCTTTATTTTATTTTATCATTGATATATCATTAATGGATAATAGCTTAAATGTGACATACATCACTTTTGGTGGGCATGTGGAAGTGCACAAATATAGATATCTCTATTTTGTGATCATGTTTACATTGTATATTTTAACAATTAGCTGTAATTTAACTATTGTGTGCATCATAGTGATTCACAAATCCCTCCATGAGCCAATGTACATTTTCATTGCAGCTTTGTTAATCAACTCTGTTCTTTTCAGCACTGCTATCTACCCGAAGCTTTTGATTGACTTTTTATCAGAAAAACAGATCATATCTTATTCAGCCTGTCTCTTACAGTGGTTTACATATTACTCTCTTGTCGGTTCAGATTTCTTCCTGTTGTCGGTCATGGCCTATGATAGATATGTGTCTATATGTAACCCTCTGCAATATCCAACCATCATGAGAAAAAGAACTGTTAATATTTTACTGATTTCAGCTTGGATTGTGCCCTCTTGTCAGGTTTCAGTCCCGATGTGTTTGAATGCTAATAAGAAAATATGTAACTTTTATTTGAAAGGAATAATTTGCAACAGCACCACTCACAAACTTCCCTGTGTGACTTCAAGAATACTGAATATTTATGGCTTGTTTGTCTTTGTGAGTTCTCTACTTCTCCCCGTGCTCTTCATACTTTTTACATACACCAGGATACTTGTAGTATCCTATCGATGTCAAGGAGTCAGGAGAAAAGCTGCACAGACATGTTTACCCCACCTGCTGGTTCTATTCAGCTTCTCCTGTTTAAGTGCATACGATGTACTTCTTGCTCGACTGGAAATTGACTTTCCGAAAACTTTACGTTTGATAATGGCTTTACAAGTAGTAATATATCAACCTCTTTTTAATCCTATCATTTATGGACTAAAAATGAGAGGAATATATGTACACCTTAAGATGCTGTTCTGCAAAAGGGTCTAATGTATTCACACTGATGACTGTTGTATAGTTTTGCTCAAGCAGTGGTTATGTTATGGAGGAGGTTTTAGGTTTTTTTCACTTTATAGTAAAAAATGTGTCTGTCAAGTGTGTATTTCATTATTGTTTACTCCATCTGGAGTAAACAATCTAATTCATAAAACAAGTCGCATTTGTATACATATGCTGGATTTAAAAAGTGCAGAATTTTAATAAGCTGAAAATATGTTTTATGTTATATTTGACTTTTTCTTATTGATAAACGGCTGTATCATGTGCACACCATTGTAACATCCAAGTCTTGCTTGTGGGTAATTTCATTCTTTATGGAGAAAAATAATCATATCACATTTACTACACAATAATGTTTATATGTGTGATGAATTTTCCAAGAAGGAGGTACACTTGAAGGATTAAAGCTTATACGTTCAGCTTTGTTAACCCTCTTCTAATGTTTATGACTGTATATAAAACAGACAGCTTTGCAAAAATACTATGCTTCGACACACACCTATGCAGACATGGTGATTAAGTTACAGGTGAAATACCTTCATAATAAAAAGAATATTATGATAAAAACTACACGTATTAGTTGCAGTTTTTTTTTCATCAAGATGAGATTCCTCTATATTTCCACAGTGCTCTCTGGGAAAAAAAGTATATTTGACAATGTATTTAGAAGGTACCAACCGTCTGATTAAGGATAGCAATGAGAGTTCCTCCACATTTGTGGTGTTGTGCTTATTTACCAGTTGTACCATCCAAGGTCTCTGCATAAGGAAGCTGTTCATCAGATTACAGTAGTGTCTTAGTTTTGAATATCACCCCTGCCCTCTGTAACATTTCCCTTGAAGAACTGTGCTGCAGAGGGTGCAACCAATCCAAACAATCCAACCCTTACAAGCAATGAAGAGGTTTATGGTTCACAAATGCACATACATCAAACAGTCGTAGAACTGCATTGGGATCAAGTTCAAGATGGACTCCTCCTGTTCTGCTTTTGGGCCTAAACTACAGGATTTAGAAGTCTGGCTCAGTGCCGAAAGTGTTCAACACGCAATTCATACACTTGATAAACAGACACAAGTACAACGTTCCAGACACAAACACATTATTACACACGTTCCACATATATTCTTGACGGCAAAATGGACAAAAAGTATGTAAAAACTGGATCCCCAAAAAACAACTAAACATTACACGGAGGTTGTTGAACATGTAATTCCAAAACATGGCATTAATACGCTGCTTTAACATCCTCCACTCTTCTTGTTTCACCTCCACACATCATTCCATTTACATGACTTCCATAACTTTATTCAGTTCATATGAAACTTTTGATGGCATTTTAATGACAAATGACACTAATTGAAAGTTGAGTGCCAGCATTAAAATATATCCAAATAAAATTTAAAAATAAAATATTGACATATAATTAATTTTTTTATTTGACATAATTTGATGTAATCATCTTTTATTTCACAAACATTTTCAACCCACTTCTTTCCAGGTCATGGCTTATTGTTATTCCTCTCTGTTTGGTGAAGTCATATCATTTCTCTTGCAGGCAAGCATTTTCTTGAAAATGTGATTGCAGGATTGAAGTACTAATAATTTTTTCTGTTACTGTGTTCTTTTTTTAAATCACTTGTGCACGATGATACTGCTGATCAGCTGATCTTGCACAGAAAATTATTTAAAGATTCCCGTTTCCAATATAGACTGCCAAAAGGCATTTACTTGTTTGTGGATCTCCAGCATACTATTTTAAGTTTGTAGCCTTGGTGAAAACATTGCATTCATCCGAGATGCAGAAAGTCAATATTTCGGTCAAAGACTCCTGGACCCCAGGAACGACTTGTGACTTCTACTAGCATGCTCTGCCTCTCTAAAACCGCAATACTCTCAACTGTCAAATGTGGGATAAAGATAAATACTGCAACTTAGTGGCCCATTGCAGATAATAGTTAAATATTTGTGATTGACGACAATAGTTTGGTCTGTGTAAAAAATAAATGAAGTTCCTACTGACATATGGAGCTATATCGCAAGTTCAGACAAGAAGACCCGACCCCTCAGCCCGGCATTTATTCCTCATACGTCTGCCAATCGTTTCTCACACATGCTCACTCATTGTTTACTTGCTGTCATTGTTCTGCGCCGTCAATCATGACACCAGCTGCGCAGATCAGCTGATTCCCTCTATCCAATAAGCACACGGAAACAATGACACGGCTAGCCAATCATCTCGCTGCTGTCTCATTTAAATATGACTGTCTCTCTACCTTCAGTTCATTATGCTGCAGTTACGCACCCCTCCACCTCCCCACCTCCGCCCAGTCTTCACGGATCCATCAGCTTCATCAACTCATCATCTATCAGCTCATCACCACCAGGTCTGGACTCCACGGGGGGATCTATCTCGTTGCTGATCAGGGCAGTCGGCCCTCAATTTCAAATCTCCCCGTAGAGTCCAAGCGCCAAAGACTCTGAGGCTTCATCATTTCATATCACCTGTTAACAATAAACATTATCCATTCGTCATCTAACTGGTCTCTCCCTGATTGAAATAATGTTCACCTTTTTTCTGTTCAGTAATTACAGTATTTTAACTGGTGTAAAGCCTTTTCTTTCCCTCAGTGGAATGAGAAATGACTTCCCAGAGAAATGACATCACACACATTTGTATTGAACATTTTTTTTCTTCTTTCTGTCTCTATTTACAACAGAGGTGTTTGCTCCCTGCATTGGGTAAATACAAATACCATATGTAATACAAAATAGGGAACGAGATGGGGCTCGTGGGATGAGGGGATGTAAGGTAAGGGATGAAGGCATGAGGGTCAAAGAATGAAGGGAAAAAGAGAATGAGGGATGAAGGGTTATGGGTTGATGGATGGAGGGATGTGGGGTAGAGGGGTGGAGGGATGAGGAGGGTAAATATAGGGTTGTGGTATAATGGATGATGGAAGGGAAAGTCTCTTTGATGTGTACACCACCCCAAAATGAGAGAGAAGGGAGAGAGAAAAAGAAAGAGGGGTTTGAGGGGAGGGATGTGAACAGATCAGTTCTGCTTAAATACTTTTGTGTCGAGGAAATGGGATGTTATGTTGCATTGCTGCCAAACTACGATGCCATCTTCTCATGCTCCCAGTACTTTCACCACTTTCGTTTAATTTTCCCAAATAATAATCTGTTTATTGGCTGTTTTTTTAATGGCTTGTCCAAATGTGTGTGTTGCTTGGAATGACAATACGCACTGAGACCCATAAGAAAGTCTGCCCCTCATTGTTTCTCCAGGGTTTCATGGGCCGAGTCAGACCGACTCTGGAGTGCATAAGACCCAATACACTGGATTTAATGAGTCACGACAGATCCGTATTTGACATGGTTGAATATGTTCAATCCACTGAACTCCTGTCAAAATAGTATACAGTTGGATGTTCTTTTGTAAAGCTGACTTGTTGTGAGTGCTGTGAAACCTTAACGCGTTTACTGCCTGTTGAACAGTGGTTTGTTCCATCCTGAGGTGCTCTCTTTTTTGGCTGGATGGTTCACATATCACCTATTCAAACTTGGCAAGCAGTCCACAGCCGGGAGCAGCTTGTGGACACCTACTGTGAGACTCAAGCGTCCAATAGGAAACCGCAAGAGACTGCAACAAAAAAGTTTAGTTTGAGGGTTGTGGGATTCTTTATGCTTACAGTTGAACTATACGGATATGCTTATGCATCCAAAAATATGCAAACACTTCTGACAAGGAGGATGGTGGTTATGGGTTATTTATTAAATCAGTTAATTTCATCATATATTATTTTTAATAAAGCAAAGCAGTCACCTGTGCAGAGCAAATGAAACTCATGAAGCAGTAACAATAAAGAGATAGCGATAAACAGATCACACTCTGATGTTGTCTTGCTGTATTCAATATCCTCGTAGACTCCAGGCCTCTCGGCTGCCTGCTGAGATGATGAGGATCTGTGCTTGTCTGTTTTTTTGGAAATATTGTTGATTACAGGTACTTTGTCACATATCAGGTCATTATCTCCCCCCAGGGCCCACAATGTCAGTGAGCGCTGTTGCTGATGTTTTTGATGAGGTCAGTATAAAGTGCGTCACACATTTACCAAATGGAAAAACTTAGCATCAAGCCGAGTTCTGGAGGCGGCCACGTTATTCATCATCTTATTTACCAAGAGGTGTGAGTAGCTTTTACAGACCGACTAATGTGGGTTTAAAATAAATTACGACTGAGCCTGTGAAAACAGCTGTACAGTGTGTTCTGAGAAACTTTGTTAAGTTTGAGAAAATAACCCAAATAATGTGAACGTTTGGCTTGAGACTTGAGATTAAAAGTGGGATATTGTTGTTTCTGTGCGTTTCTCCTCAGAGTTTTGAACAGCTAAATATTTAATGAATTTCTATTAAATGATTTCAGTAGCCGAGAAACAGTGTGCTATCTTTAATTATTGTCAACCCAAACTGCTCTGAAATTAGTTCAGTCTTGAATTATTTAGGCGACTATGGGTCAGTGGTTAGCATGCCCGTCTTTCAATCAGGGGGTTGGCAGTTCAATCCCCGCCCTAGTCGATGTGTCCTTGAGCAAGACACTTAACCCTGCATTGCTCCCCGTAGCTGTGTCTACGGTGTATAATGTAAAGTGTCTTTGAATATCTTGAAAAGCACTATATAAATTAAATAGATTATTATTATTATAAATCTCCACTTTTGACGATAACAAAAATACAGATTTGACTGTTTTTTCTGTGACCTGTGGAACCCGAATTTCTTCTTTTTTTCAAGAAAGCAAGAAGAACATGTTTCTACGTGTGTTTTTCTCAGGTTGGAGAGCAGCGAGGTGTACAAATATACCAACTGAATGTACCAGGGACCCACACATTGCAGCTCAGAACATAATTACCATTCAAGAGTCCATCATAGTGTTGGTGCTGGGAAACAGTCTTTTCATGCAGCCAACCGTGAAGCCCTTTAAATATAAAAGCCATTTTAAATTCAAATGGCGGTAAAGGCAGGGAGGTGCCGACAGGACCGTAATATAGCATAATTCATCCACTCCAATAGGACAGTCATGCATCATTTGTTGGTGTTTTTATTTTATTTGAGGACGTTCTTTTTTTTTCTCTTTTCAAATGTGAACTACATAATCTAATTCATATGTGTTTTAGAGGAAATGTTTAGAGGAAGTGTTTACAGTCCTGCAGGTAAACAAACACAAATCCAGTAAACATGTCACGTTCTATCAATAAAGGAGGAACATGATGCATCGACCCATCATGTTTTTCTTCTGATTGTGATCGTGGCGTAATGTTATATATGAAGTTGACATTTGGATCATTTGATGAAGGAGTTGATTGAGGAATGAAGGCCTCTCTAAATGAAAAATGAAATGTAACCTTTAATTATCGCATCACATCCCCTAATTAGCGGCATATCTGTAAACATCCAAACACAGTGGAAGCATCACTCCTGTGATCATATCATCTCTGAGTTTAACCTGTAGCCATTAGGCTAATCAGTCTTATACTTTTAAACATTATAACGTGGTGTGAACACGTTTTATATATCAAAAGGTCCAAATACAAAACATTAAATAGAATAAAATACATACAAAGGCACAATTAAAGTACATAGACCTACAAATGACTTATAAAGAGACAGCTGTACCAATGTCTCCACAACTGGTAGCGTGTAGAACTAAACTTTATGTTTGATAAAACATTTCTGAGTCAATAACCTGCCAAATAAATGTATACATAAGCTTTCTTAAAACAGTTTGGAAAGTATTAACTCCTGCAGCCGCAAACATTTCACTGGCACTCCACCGTCTCCATCTCTTCAGTAATATTCTCATGGCATCATTATGAGCTACTTGAAGTCTCTGTAGGCTTGATTTTTTATAATTAGACCTCAAGTGTGCAGTATAGAGAAGTGTAACAGATTGGTCAACAGATTGAATGATGGGAAAACCGAATTTATTTTTATTTTCCTGACTGTCTTTTCTCACAGCAATGAAACAAACCACTTTGAACAAAACATTCTTCACATAAATATTGAAGATATAATAGAATATTAACTGCATGTGGTTTATTTACAGGATGATTAATCTTAGCTTTTTAGACTACAAGAGATCTGTGTGCTCTTATAGCACCAACGTCTTGTTATCTACTTATTCAGTGTCCATATGGTGGGTTTTGAGTTGATGGGAAGAAACCAAGGACGCTGAGCTGAGCAATCCAATTACCATAACAAGTAATTGCTTTTTTGTCCAATAAACTTATGCAACACTGACTCTAAAGGTGTGTTAGATGGGCTACTGATCCCCCCCCTTGAGGTTGAGGGTCTAACATGGTAGCAATCGGTCACTGCAGCAGGAATCCCCGGTGAAATAACAGAAATATCTTTCCCCATTTGGTTAAAGAATATTGTTCTACTAAACATTAAACTAAATAATTAAATAAATGCTTTAATGTTTAAAGGGCCCAATGTTACAGCAGTTTCATACGGTTCACTGCTTCTTGTTAATGAAGGTCCATGGGAAGGAAAAGGCTGCTTTGGCTCAGCTTTCAATTTGTATGTGTATTTGAGGCAGAATATTAGAGATGAGATTACAAAATAAATGGTACTTCAACAAATGTGTTTGACTGGAGTTTACGAGCTCCACAAGCAGTAATGAACAGCTACATTAGAGACTCCTATGTAGGAATGTAAGCGTATACATTTACGTGCAGTAGATGTGTTTGAGGTATACTTATCAAAAAAAGATATATACTGTATTTATATATGTGTGTTTTCTTTTCTTTGCTCTGTAACTGTATATGAAGATGTGCTTTTTTTATTGTATGCTTAGTCATCTGACTTTTATGGCTTTGTATTCCAGGAGAGAGGAGCACAATGGACACCATTTTTTGTTTGGGGATGATTTTATATGTATATTTAATATGTCAAATAAATCAAATCAATTTATAACCACAATGTAGGTTGCTCAGTGTATGTATTTGCTTTTTTCTGAGAGAACACCTTGAATGTCGTGAATGAAATCTTGAGAGAATTTTCTGGAACAACGTTTGCTCATTTTGACATTTTAACAATGACATTGAACGACCGATTAAAGGGCAGATTTAATAATACTTTTTCTCACTTTTCTCACACACCTTCTCCTGAACATTACTGATGCCATTTCCTGCGACTTAGTTAAACATTTTGTTTATTTCTCCCATTCTGCCATTTTTTTAAATTATCAAATTGCATGAATATTGAACATTTAATTGTTCAGTCAAAGTGGAGGTATTGCTGGTTGCCGCGTTAGCCCTACATTACATTAAAGTGGCTTTGTTAACGTTTTGGATTTTTCCGTTATAAAACATGAGCACTGAACAGTTTTAGGTGACACTCACTCAGCTGGGCACGGAGGACGTCACCTGAAGGATCCAAAGAAATGTCGCGGTGGGTGCCTTCCTGCTAACCTTTCCTCCTGGAGATCGGTCTGTGGCACAGCAACTCGCTACCTGGACGGCGAATACTGAAGTGGCAGAGACACTCAAATGTCAAATAGGATTCAGTTGTTCAGAGCTCCTGTAGAGTAACACCATTTCTGCCCTCTTTCAGGTCTGCTTTGCAAATATTTGTTATTATTTTTGTGTACTTTCTCAAGGCTGACTGTTTTGCCATTCAACAGTCTTCACAATTCTCCTTAAAAAAAAGCATTTTCTTTGCAACTCCTTCGTTCATTTACATGTGGGATTGTTCCCTATGAATGGTTGTTCCTGTTTTGACAGATGGATTTGAAGAGGTTCAGTTAAGGTAAAAGCATTGAGGTACTGGGCAGCGAAATGGTACACACAAGCACACGACTGCACTCTAAATTCTGAATGTGAAACCCAAGCAGGGATTTCTCATTTGAATTTGAATGATGGAAGATGAAATGCAATAAAATACTATTATTGTTGCTTGAACAATGCCAGCTCGGTTTTTGAAAAACATGGCAAAGTTACAAATGAAAATCAGAAGTCAGAATGTAGATCTCACCTCCCACCTCCTGACAATAAAAGTGAAAAAAGCAACCGTGACGGAGACATGAGATTTATTTGTTTAATTTCTTTATTATAATAATTGCCAGATTTATCTTTGAAGGCTATTTAAATTCATCCCTTTCTAGATTTTCAAAAGGCAATTTAAATGTGTTACAGGATGCAAAATTAACACAACACTGAGTAAACACGATCAAACCACTGAACAGCGACACTCGATAAGCTATAAGCAAGTGTTTTATTATGTATAAAGTGTTACTGCTTGCTTAAAATTAGTTTTTAAGACTTTAAAGCCCTTGTGTTCAGGGAGGCTCCAGCTGTTTTACCCTGCTGCTCTGGACCATGCTGACCAGCATCCTCCCAACAGATCTGAGTACAACATTTTTATTTCAATCAAGGAGAGACCGTTTAGATAAAGAAAGGATGCATGTTATTGTTAACAGATGATATGAAATTATGAAGTCTTGGCGTCTTGGCGCTTGGACTCTGCGGGGAGATTTGCAATTGAGGGCCGACTGCCCCGATCGGCCACGAGATAGATCCCCCCGTGGAGTCCAGACCTGGTGGTGGCTGATGAGCTGATGGAATGATGAGTTGATGAGGCTGATGGATCCGTGGAGACTGGGCGGAGATGGGGAGGTAGAGGGGTGCGTAACAGCAGCATGAAATAACTGAAGGTAGGGAGACAGTCATATTTAAATGAGACAGCAGCGAGATGATTGGCTAGCCATGTCATTGTTTCCTTGTGCTGATTGGATAGAGGGGATCAGCTGATCTGCGCAGCTGGTGTCATGATTGACGGTGCAGGACGATGACAGCAAGTAAACAATGCGTGAGCATGCGTGAGGAATGATTGGCAGGAATGTGAGGAATAGATGGCGGGCTGAGGGGTCTGGTCTTCTTGTCTGAACTTGTGCTAGAGCTCCATTACTTCAACTTATTGTGCTTTCATTTTGAGAACTTTTACATCTGCTCTTTGACCCTGTCAGGTTGCTGGCTGTTTGCTGTCCATGAAACCAACCACTACATTGTTATGAAAGCTTCAAACAGCATTTTAAGACAACAGGCATATTTATGAATTGTGGACGACAAAAACATTTCAAAATTGATGTGCAGATCCTTGGACAGCCGTACTCCGTGTTTCCTTCAGATCTTCAAATCTAAATGGAAATAGTTTGCAGAGATCTTTGCAAAGGGTAAGCATTTCAAGATAACGTCTGTTCTACTCGATTTCTTTCAATAGTCCTTTTCAGAAGCTTGATATCGAGGGTTTCTGTCCACATTTCAGGCTGTAAATGCACTTGCTGCAAATTGAATTATATTCAGTTCACTTCATCTTATCTCTAAAAGGTATTCTACTATTCAAAAGTATTTTGCCTCAAGCGAACCTCGATTTCTTTCTCTGTTGATGAATTTAACCACATAGATGCACAAATATGTGTTGACCATCCTTTTCTATGAAATGCAATGCATAAGGTGTGTGCAGACATGATGAGACATGACAATGTAAACTAATGCAAAGGCATTGAATTCTGCATAAGTATACAAACTTTTCAATTATTTTTAGAACAAAGCAAAAAAAGGGATTATCAGTATGAAAATGAAGAGGTACTTCCCAAATGAACTGTTCTCACTCCCAACTTTTTTTAATAACGCAGCATGGTTGCTGAGACGAATACACCCAAAACTGCACAAATGGTAAAATGTAGGAAATGGTGCCTGGCAAAAAAGTTGCTTCACTTTGTCTGAACACACCTGCCTTTTAAAATAATCTTGTAATACATTAAAACATGTATCCACATTTTTTATAACTGACACCAGTAACAAGAGACGCAGTTTACCAAATCAGAAATTATGTAAATGTTCAGAGGGCAGTGATGCATTCTGGGTCAACAATGAAGGAGATTCAAAAGAAAAAAAAGTGTGCTGGGAAGCCACCCCACTCAGCTACATCCAGGCTCTGCAGCAGGTCCAGGGAATGAGGGGCTTTCGTGAAGATCAGCTCTTCACATTCAGCTTCATCAACCGAGATGAACTCACTCAGAAGATGAACAGAAATCCCTCGTTAAAAAGACCACAATGGTGGATTTGCATGTGTTCACTGTGCTAAAACTGTGCATATTTATTTTTTCTTCTCCAGGATATGCCATTGAAATGTAATCGCCTTTAACATTAAGAATAAATCACCTTCATATTAATGTTCATTTGTCTTACCTATCCTATTCATCACACAGGGTAATGCCGTTGCTAATGACGACCTCTGGATGTACTTTCATGGACACACTGATTTTCAAGATAAGAAAGTAGCTGCTGAACAGCATTGTGTCCCTGCCCACAATTCTAATACCATTTGACTTAATGTAACTTTGACGTTAAATTGTGGCTTGTGTCATACATCTTTGGGGAAATTGGTTTCCTTTCTGTGTCGAAATGAATTAAATCCAATTAAAGATTGGGCAGTAGGTTTTGAAAACGGTTGGCATTATTTTTAATAGTTCAACATTTTGGGAAATTTTGGTTAATCTACTTTCTTGACAAGAGTTAGATGAGAAGGTCAATACCATCCTGATTCCACTCCATTATCCAAATCGCTTCTCCTCTTTAGGGTCGCGGGGGCCCGGCTGGAGCCGATCCCAGCTGACATTGGGCTAAAGTTGGTTCTGCAGACAACACGGATGGTGATGGTTAGAAGAAAAAGGTGTGCAGTCATGGAGAGCTACCCTAATGGTTTAATTTTGTTGCCTGGTTGTTTATCCATCCATCCATCCATTTTCAATACCGCTTATCCTCATTAGGGTCGCGGGGCGCTGGAGCCTATCCCAGCTGACATAGGGCGAAGGCAGGGGACACCCTGGACAGGCCGCCAGTCCATCGAGGGCACATGTAGGGACATACAACCATTCACTCTCACATTCACACCTATGGGACATTTAGAGATCAATTAACCTGCAGCATGTCTTTGGACTGTGGGAGGAAGCCGGAGAGCCCGGAGAGAAATTTGTGGAGAAACGCTCTGCTTGTGTTCGTGTCCAGAATTGTCTCCTTTTTTTCTTAGTCAATCACCCATTGAAGGTGAGAAGAAGCTGGCTGTCGCTTCTTAGCACATCAGTTACTCTGTGATGTAAATACAATTATTTTAGTTGGAGAATGCTCAATGTCATAGTTTTCTCACAGTTTATACTTTCCTAGAAGGATAATTATTTATGAGCACACAATAGATATTCAATTTAGAAAGGACATGCCCTTCACCACAGGTGCTATGTCCTGCAGTCTTGTTTACACTCGTGATAAACAAAGCTGATGAGGAAGATTTCCAAAATGACGTTTGACGGAATTGACAGAAATCAATTTAAATGATAAATACACTTTGTCTCACATTTTCTCAAAGAAAATGCTCTTTCATCAGAAATGTTCAGAAATAACTCTTTACCCACAGTAGATTGTAAGGATCAATAAATTATAGCATTCTCTGTGAGCCTTCTGCTCCTGCAGATATTGAGAAGATAAAAAGGAATATCACCATGGAGCAGGACATCTTTGCCCTCCTCAAGGACAGTTTGAGAAAGAAGAGATCCTTGTTCTAAAATCAATGTATGTTAATCATTTGTATTAATGCAATGCAATTATATATTTTTTCATTGACAGGCTAAACATTTTAAGCAAACATAGAATCCACACACAACTCTATCTCCTGATCTGTGACCATGTTGTGAAATAATCGCGACAAACAAGACAATACACAACATGTCCAGTCTTAGAAACCTTTGTGCTGCTCTACCATTAAAAGCCTTATTAGGACAACATGATGCCTTTATTTCACAGCAGACATGTTCAAATGTCACCAGAGCAACGCAAAGCTGCAAATACAAAATAGAAAGAAGTGATCCGTCCCTGTCGTATTAATCTTAGTAACCAAAGAATTGTGTGTCAGAGGAGCAAAGAAAGGTTTGTGTCAGGATCTGTAGTGTTGTGTCGTGTTTCCTGTTTTATTTTGAAGTCCTTGTCTCTCGTGTCCTCTGTTTCTCTGCACTTCCTGTCCCTGTGATTGTCTGCCCTGTCCCTGATTGTTTCCTCCTGTGTCCAATCACCTGCACCAGCCCTCTGTATTTAAGTCCTGTTCGTGTCATTCCCCTTGGTCGGTTCGTCTGGTCTAGATCATTGAAGATCATGTGTGTGAGCTTGTTTTGTCTGCTTTGAATCCTGTTGAGCAATAAAGTTGCCTTTCCCCCATGTTGACGGCGTTTGGGTCCAGTTACCTGCGGCTGCACATGACAGGTTTGTGGTTTTAGCATTGCTTTTCTAAATAATTATATTACACAAGCAGTTATTTTATAACTTCCACTTTGAGTTGTCAACACCTTTATGTAAGACCAAGGTGAAAGCCGTTTGAAATGTTGCTGCTGTCCAGAAAGAGTTAAACAACAACGTTGCAGCAGCCAATCAGTTCTTAAAGGATGTCTCTTTCTTAGTAGAGGCTGAATTAGACATTATTTCAGGTGGAGAGAGCACCAGGTGCTAGATTATTCTACTGGTCATAACTTCTCACTGGATAACTATCTTTTAAGATACTACAACGTGACTGTATTTGCACACAGACATAATTTATTCACACACAAAATTACCCTGTAGCAAATGACGACTTGTATTTCTACTGTTTTCAAAACTCACACGTCACAATTTGTTGCTTATTTATAACAACGTGTCTTTTTTGCGCTTTTGATTGATAAAACCACGCAGACATCGCATGGAATAAGTCTGATTTCACTGAATGAATTGCGTGTATGATCAAAGAGCTGGCTGTCGGACAATCAGTAGGATTTCTAGCATGGCAAAAATGTTGGTTGACAACTGTTTGAACAATTCCACGACCCAATTTCCATCATGTGAGCTCCAATATTACCGGAACAGATTTTCAGATGTTGCAGCTGAAACTGTATAGACGTATTGTCTGCATCTTCCAGCCATCCACGGCTCCATAGTTAAATATTACTTTCCGCTAACAGCAAATCATGCCAAACCCACTCCTGGACCCCCTGCAGTTCGCCTCCAGAGCCGGCAGGTCTACATGGCCCTTCACTGCTGATATTTCTATTTGAAATAACTTCTATATGTACTTTTTGATGTGCTTTGTCTTGTCCTGTCTTGTGTTTGTGTAATGTGAAAAAGACATAAACATTTGTCAAAAAAATATATTACTTTCCATTCTTATTAGAGTTTTTGTCATCATTGTATAGGATGCGTCGTCTTGTTTAAATTAACTTTATTTGAAATCCGACCATCCTTGCATACCGTGTGAGCACACACATATTGGCCAGTACTGTATATTGATCCATACAAGGTTCTGACCTTGCAAAAAGGCTGAATATAAAGTGTTGTATGAATTAACAAAGTGAACATAGCGGATTAATAACAATGCTGAGATAATATAGTTGTACCACTCTGTGAGAGTGTCTCTACAAACACTTCCAGCTCATGATGTACCAGACACAGGCTCAGCTCAGGGTTTAGATGTAGCTTTACAGGGGAGACGGCTATGTAGTGGAGCTCGGCTTGGGTTCACAAAATGCCAGAAGGTACAAAACATCAGCTAAACCGAAGGCAGGAATACAAGAATCGAAGATAATCTTTTCTTTAGTTACTGGACTGTAAGCAATTATCCTCAGTGGACTAAGTAGGTTCAGTGACCCCCAGATGTACCAATCAATAGAATAACATTCATAGAGGTGTAAAAGCTAGTGTGCATATTAGCTGAAGACAAGGGCAACACACTTTCTTACGCTATACAGAAAAATCTCATTAAAATGGAAAGAAACAAGAGCCCTTCAGTAAAAACTTTGTTGAATACTTCATGGACGAGTTCAGGAACACGCGATTGGACACAAGGGCGATCTTTGGAAGAGTTGTTGATGATGATACTAATATAAACCTGCTCTGCTTTGTCACATTCTTGCTGGAGACCACAGCTGTATGTAAGGTTAAGCGTTTCCTTTGAAAAGCGCCAACTTTATGCAATCCCGGCTTTAGCTGGACGTGATGCAGCCTTGTTCGAGAGGAGTTTCAGGAGGATGCAACATTATGGTCACATCGATCTGTGCGTCTCAGACCACGCTGCCAAATGTAGCTGCTTCTTACAATTGAACAGAAAGTTCTGAGATCTGTGTTTTTATTCACTTTTCCTTACTTTATATTGATATACAGTACACAATATCAGATCATGCTAATCCTATAGAATCCTGCTGATTCTATAACCTCTTAAAGACAGCTCTTGAGTCAGAGTCAGGTGCTTTCTACTGCAGTTATTTTTAGGACAGTTCCATGGAGTAATATCTCTATTATAATATGTTGGTTTATATTCATGGTTGTTGGTCACCACTGATTGGTTTCTGAGACATTGAGGTCACATTGTCTGACCCCTTGAGACTGTTATTGTGATAGCGTAATTCACAAATAACTATGACTTATGAGTGTTTTGCTTTCAGTGATACCGAAAATACTGTTTTACATTAAACGCTGCCTTTCACAAAATGTAATACAGGAGATGTATTTTAAATGTTTGCGCACATCTGTGAAGTTCATCTGGAAGGTTCTCTGCTTGTGTCTGAATGAATAGTTAATACTCATTATACTGTGCAGCTCAAAAACAAACATGGAATTTTAAAATTATAACAAGCAATGAGACCTTCAGAGGCAACTGCAAATCACACAAAGTGGGAGGAGAAAATGAAAACTGACCCGAACTGCAGCTGCCTCATTATATCCTCTAAATGCTTACTGTTTAAGGCACACGGCTGAAATTTTAAGTTTCCTCAGAGTTCAGTGAAAATAACCTTCTCATGCTTTTTCACACAATGTTCAGCTACTGCCAAGTCCAGAACCTCTTCAAGCCTTAAACTCCCAAAAAGCCTCAGTTTCACCGAGCAACTGATCGGACTTCTGCCTGTCTTGTGCTAGTAGGTGAGCTAGAGCACTGAAGAAGTTCTCTATAAACAGATTCAGGCAACGGGACAAGATTTTGATGTCATTCTGGTTTCTGTTTGTAGTGTGGTATCGACCCCATTGGAGCAGGCTTTGGTTGAATCTAAGTGAACAGTTTGTGTGGAGAGCAAAAAAGCAGCAATGCATCGGTCCTCAGCAACCAAGGACACACGCCGGGAGGCTCCACAACTACTTCTGCACCAAAATGTTGCCAGTTATTTCCTGTTAGCTCGAGCAACAACTATGAAATTAATCAACTGACTTGTTACTGCTGTAATAAACACAGTGCAAAGGCATGACAAGCCCACCTGTTATTACTGTTTTTATTTATTTAAGAATAGGGTTTTATTAATATATATTCACTGGGTTTGGTGTAACTCATTTATTTCACTCCAAAATAAAACTACAAATCAATAGACATTTTACGTAGGCTTGGAAAATAAAAAGATATTGGATCCTACATTCTTATATTTTATTCAATAAAAAAAAGAAATGCACATACAAAGTCTTTCTGAGCAGGTACTTTGTCACAAAAACAACTGTTCTATTTACAGTGCATCCAAATAATACTACTAATAATAATGCATTTTATTTGTAAAGCACTTTTCATTCAAAAATAATCTGCTACAGAGCAAGTAGATATTTAAAAACAAACTATAATAGAAAAGAAAATAACTGGCAGTGATTTAACACAAAGAAAAAAACGCCTTCTTGAATAAAAAGGTTTTCAGGCCGGTCTTAAAAGACTCCAGGGTCAGAGTGCCCCTCACGTGGTCAGGGAGACCGTTCCATAAGCGCGGCGCTGCCGAGCAAAAGGCCGGTCGCCCATGTGGCGGAGCTTGGTGTTGGGGACCCGGAGGATGGAGCTCTTTGTGGATCTGAGGGTGCGGGTGGAGGTTTGGGGAGTAATTAGTTCTGCATTTCCATTTATGCATTTATGTGTGAGTAGTAGGACTTTGTAGTCAATCCGGAATGAGACAGGGAGCCAGTGTAGTGAGGGGAGAGCGTGTGTTATGTGCTCATATTTCCGGACTCTCTTCAGGATACTGGCAGTGCTGTTTAGAATGTATTGCAGTTTCTGGATGTTCTTGCCAGTGATCCCAGTGAAGAGTGAATTACAGTAGTCCAGTCTAGAGGAGATAAAGACGTGGACAAGCTTCTTTGCATCTGACAGGGTTAAAAATAAACTCACATTCATTAAATACAATTCAAAGATCATCACGGTCTGATTTCATGCTGCTCACAGCAGTAACAGCTGGGCACAGTAAAGAAGGGGAAGTTGGAGTTGAGTGCTTGCAGTTCTTCATATAACAGCCAATGTGGCTGCTACTTTTTAATCCACTGATAAAATAAATGCATAAATTGACTTGCTGAAATTTATTGTTAAAGTACTTGTGTTTTGCCCCCCCTTAACCCCTCTAATATAAACCAGCGGCAGTAGGATGTGCCGTTTAAATTAGCAGTAACTAAATATGCAGTGTAAGATAGAGGTTGCATTACAAATGTAATAAATCCACTCTAGTGCCGTTTTGTTGAGACAAAACTGAAAGGTTTCATTGTTAAAATCAACAACAAAAAGATACATTTCCTCCATAGTGCCTCTGTGCCATTCCTCTCTCCCCTGTTCAGGTTGCAGATGTGCATCCTGCATTTCCATGCGCAAAACCCAATATGTCTAATGTATGAGTTTACTGCCCAGATTGCCACCTAATTAATGGATCACAAACATCCATTAAGTCACTCACAGCCGCATGTCACGGCACTTGAGTGTTCACCAATACCCATTATAGATTTTTTTCTTTTTCACAGTATCTCATCAAAGCATATTTAGCATTGCTGCTGTTAGCAGATTTAATCAATTATAATTAATTAAGATCAAGATATGTAACAATCACAAATAGTTCAATCAGGATTTATAAACCCATAAATTAGAATAGATGAATGATGGTACTTAGCTTTTGCCATCAGCCACCATTAGTTTAACTAATAAATGCAACTTGAGATTTCAGTTTTGGATGCAAACATCAACATTTGATATTAATCAATTATATCTTAATATCAAGGATTCTGAGGCGTTATTTTCATGGTGTACAGTACAGGGACATATTATTTCATATGCACACAAATATAATAGAAATGAAATATTTACTGGACTAACTACACAACCAAACTACTAAACAGAAATTAAATGAATAAAAAACTTGCTTTCTTGCTTCTCAGGTTAGCTGAATGTTCTCTCATCAGCCTGTGAGGGCCCTCACTATCCTTCAGTGTCGAAGTCCAGAGTCAAAAGAGCCCAGAGAGAAATCCTCTGGTTGCTTTTTCTTCTTGAGGAAAGGGGGTGCAGTTTATGGTGGGAACAGCAAAGCCACTCCCATCTCAATAACTATCTTGATTATTTCATTTAATTATGGATTTATTCAGGCCCATGGTAAATTGAGAGTACATACACTCATTGGTCCATGGGTCACGAGAGCAATTCCTAAAAGAAGTTTATTAGTTCAAGACCGCTACACACGTGTCTTTAAAAGAGACTCTATTTCACAGAGTTGTTGGATAGACCTCTCACAGTCAGCTGGCGATGTGTGTTGGAGTGAAACTTCCCCAGTGAGTCAGCATGGGAGGACAGTGCCAGTAAAGCACCAGGGCCAAGAGCTTTAATCTCGCTTCACTTTTGTGGAGAACATCTACCGGAAACTGCTTCTGCCACATTATGGCCTTTACCAGGAACAGGTGCTGCAGGACAGGAGGGCTCTACAGAAAAACCGTTGGCACCCATCGACTGAGCATCAGTGAAATTGGTGAGAAGAACAGCCTGCAAAGAGCTGAAGGGATATTAAGAGAAAATACCGACCCCAGCCACAACCTTTTCACCCTGCTGTCGGCTGGAATGAGCTAAGTATCAGCTGCCGTACCACCAGATATTAAACCAGCTTCTTTTCTATATAATTGTTTGTCATTTTAAATTGGTCACCAAGAGATTTTTAGAAATGAAATGTATGAGGATTTAGTCCATTTTCTTATTTGATAAACTGACTAGATATGATGTATAGTTATAATGTCTGGACTTTTTGAGATATTGTCAACATCATTGCCAAAACACGGTTGCTCTTCTTATTGAGGACATTAAGTATTTTCTATAACAAGGCTGTACGGCAACTTGCCTCAACATTGTCGTCCATTCTAGTTTGCTAATATATAGATTCTATGTTAGGAGCTTTGAAGTAATTGTCCATGATCTTTGAAATAAGTACTGAATTAAGCAGGCATTGTTTTTAAATAAATTTAACACATAAGCATTTTGTTCGCAATGGCATGAGGGATTTTGTTGTAGCTTTTGATTGTACAAATAGTTTTGGAAACTAGAGCTTGATTTTTATTATGAGAAATATATTTTTTTTAAATGTACTGAGAGAGAGAGAGAGAGAGAGAGAGATCATGAAGCCCAGTGTTACTCTAGAGTTTATCTCTGGTTCGCCAGTGAAGTATGAACTACACTGCAGACTGGATTTCTCTACTGAAAGTGACAGTGTGACGGCTGACTGGGTCCAACTTGCGGGTTTACTGCTCATCTGTAGAGCCGCTACATATATGTATGGTGTTATAAATGTATGTACCCTTAATGTGCTGCATTTGTATTAACTATGATAATCTGGTCACATCTCTCATCTGCATTCAGGCGTCGTCTTCCCATTTATAACATAACAACTTAACACGACAACCGTAACAATGTAACTACCATGAATAAATTCTGAATAAAATCTTACATAACGTATCATTACATAATGTTACGTTATGTAAAACAACGTTGGGTAAAACAACCTTGTGTAAAAAGCATTGAATTAACCTACAGTTGTGCTTTCATGCTGGACATGCACAGTGGAAGTCTTACTGTGTCTGTATGACCCCTCCCACCCAGCCGCTCTGGACTTTCTTGCCGTTAAAATATATTTAGATTTGTTGTACTACGTCACTACTGCCAACATTGCTCCAAAGCTGCAATCAATCCTATATATGCTGTGTTTAAAAGAAAAGTATGTAGGCTTAAATCCTTTGGACACCATTGCAATCCATCCAATAGTTGTTGACCTTTCACTAATAATCTAAAATGACAACATTTCACTTGCGACTTTTGGCACTCAAATTGTAACAAAATGCAATGTTATCTGCTCTCTACTTCTATCAGTTTTGTCTGACTCACTATGGCGCAGAGCTACAAGTACTGAATGGACTGTGTTCTAGCATTGCAATTGATGTATTATTTTTGGTACAATATCTGTGTTTCTTACTATTTACTTATCAGTTTTCTGTATAGTTTTTATTTTGTTGCTAATACGTTTGATGCTTGCACTGCTATACAATCTATATATATATATATATATATATATATATATATATATATATATATATATATATATATATATATATATATATATATATAGCCATTTATTCCCGCTTGACTTAATCTGTGGACCCATGAGACTGTAACCGTCCTAAAATTAATGCATGCAAAAAGTATTGTATTGCCTGATTGGTATCAATATGCTTTATTATTATTATTATGATGCAAATAAGCATCCAATCACATTTCCAATCACATTTCAATCACATTTCCAATCACATTTTTGTGTTTATTTTGGGAGATCAGCTCTCAGCAGTCTTCTTCGCTGCTTGGATTCATAGAGCGCCTCCACTTTATGTGGATGTCCATTCAGGGCTGATGGTAAATGTAGTCCACGGAAAAAAAAAATTCCCCAGTGTGTGTTATATTGACAGAGAATACTAAACGCACTCTACATGAACCAGGATGCATTGCTTGCGAGCTTCGATTTCGCTAATAAATTAACAAAATAAACTCACTTGACGTCAATGAAGGAAATGTTCTTAAACATAATCCAAAATGTAAGACTTTGCTCCTGGAATTCAAATTTCTCTCTTACACTGGCTTATTAGCTCACTGTAAAATGCGTCATTTAAACTGGACCAGAACACGTACTTGTTAGTCTTTCCACTGTCAACAATCAATTATTATGGTTTGGGGGCGAAATAAATGCTTAACTCAAAGACAAAATTGTGAAAATATGCTGGCTGTTTCCCCCCCGCTGTATCTCTCTGGAGGCAAAGTGCTTCACTGGGATGAGGAAGAACAATAGAACTTGCAGCTGTGCCCCAGAGAACAACAGTAACAGCTGGAGGCTTTTTTATTTTTATTTCACAACAACTCTGCACACACCAAGTCAGATAGAAAACATGCAATAAACCTTTTGGCCTCCTCACCCATGTTGTAGCATCTCAACTACTGACCAATGCTAATTAGATATGGCTAGAAGAGCAATGCGCAAATAATTGTAGTTAAATGACATACGCCTTTGTTTGGAAGAGCTCAGCCATTTGATTTTCAAGAGCAGCCAACACACGCACACGGGAAGATGTATTATTCTAAGGGCTCCATAGAAACCATGATTTGTACCGTTTGTGGTCATTCTTTTTTTCAGGTGAATTGTCCATTTTATTGACAGCTGGAATACCAACGAGTAGATTGACAGGTTGTTCTTGAAAAACATTCAACATTTATCATCATTTAACAAGGTAGTAAGATAAAGGGCAAAGGAAAAAAAGAGAGAAAGACAAACTAATTTAAAAAATAAAAACAGCAATAGCGTTTAGCACATAAACAAGACTTTTTTTTTTAAGCTTCTGCTGGAGTAGGAGGGGTACGTGTACAACAATAATCATATCTTTGCACTGCATTTAATGCATTGACAAACATGCATGCACAGGCACAAACACTTTAGGCAGCCATGATGTAGACCTTCACCGTTAGCAGAGAAGTCGATCTGGATTTGAATTCTAAAGGCTTGTCTTAAGAGACAGTTACAACAATACATATTGTTCCTCTTACATGTAATCTAATGTATAAATCTAGATTGTTTTAGTGTGAGTTGATTTGATAATAATAAAAAATGTTGACATATTTACATCAGATGGGGCTCGTGCTCGTGACACCCCAAGATGTAAACATTAATGGTGACCAGCTTGGCTGAGAAAGAAATTTATTTCCGAAATGAAACTGATCATGGATTATTTTGAGTATCCAGGTAATAATTTCTGGAAAGTGACATTGCCGGTTTAAACACCAGAAGCCGAATGTCATCTCGTTCCATTATATTGGAGAGAAAGCAGAAGCCTCTTTGGCCGATATCGTCAACAGTCGGCAGCTCACACCAAAACAATCTAGATTGATAAGTAGCACTACAGGTAAGATTCTTAGCAAGAACAAACTTTCTTTTCTTTTTTGAGGTGAGCTGTCTATTTTAATGCCACATTTGTTCTGCCATAAATACTGTATTTCCCAATGACTGACAATTGTGGCCTTGCTTATGAGCAGTAAACATAGCAAGTGAATCCACAGACGTCAGCAGTCCAAAGTAATGAAAAACCACAGATAAAAGTACCCATGCATTCCATTTAGTTCCACTGGCAGCTGTAGCTAGCAAGTTCATCTTCACAAAAGGAGCGGATTCTTCAAGCAAGCACATTAATTTACCGTGACACTGGATGTGTCCACAAAAAGGATTCATCGGGACACAACTGCCTCTTGCATGACAGATACAGTAATCAGCTGGAATTGTAATTAAGCCAACTGCTGTAAATTACATTTAATATGTCGCTTTGTAACATGGAGAGTATAAAAACATTCAAAGAAGAAATGGTCACAGCATCGACACAATCCAGGAGATGAGTTTTCTTCCACAGCTACCATGCTGCTGTTAACTATAAAATAATAAACAATCTTTTTTCTTACCACATGTTTGCCCAGTCCATATTATTTCTTTGTATTTTTCTCAAATGTTTCTGTGTACTTTTTACTAAGTTTGGCTTGTCACTTTCCTCAGTTGTGGTTCTCAAGGTCTCAGCAGGAGAAGTGCAGTTTACTAGAAACCCAGAAATTCATTTCCATAAAGTCAGACCAGCACAGTCCTTGCAACAGCATGTTTTCTTTTATTGGCATCACAGAGCACTACGGCAGAGCCCTCCCTGAGAGCTTCTAAAGGTGGTAAATGATTGTCTTCAGATTTACACAGCAACAACCAATATCAAAACATTACTTTAGATGTGTTTTGGTTGTTGAATAAGTTGCATTTCATCTTTTGGCACCTAACAGGGTAAACAGACATATCAAACATGTCAGGTTCCATGTTTGTATTAAACTACCATTGGCATCGATGTTTTCTATTTTCCAAACATATATGTTATATTCTTTTTCAAGGGGGTGCATTTTTGTTATTTCTTGTAGTCAAACATTTGTTTGCCCCTGATACCTTCTTAAAAGAAACACTGTGTACATTTTAGGGGGATTAATTGACAGAAATGGACTATAATATTAATGTTTTGATTAGTGTATGATCATCTCAAACTGAGAATCGTAGTGTTTTATTTTGCTTAAGGAATTATCTGTGTATTATATCTACATACACAGATAACGGGTCCTCATCCACGCATGTTGCAACGCCCATAACGGACAAACACTAACGAACACTGGCACTAGCAAGAGCCATTCGCAATGTTATCTAAAGTTAGGGATGAGTTCTGAAACCAGACAATAGACAATATTTAGATACATTTAACATTAAAATTCTAATCCTGTTCTGAATTTATTTGCAGATGGGTATTTTGTTCGTTGCAATCTACAACACGCCACAAGGTGCCACTAAATCTGACACACTGTTCCTTTAAGAGTTTCAATGGCTTGGAGAGGATCGGGTCGGCACAGCTCCACCATCATCCTTTTCTCAACCGCATGTTTTGACATTAGACGACTGCTACAGTGTTTCCTCCTCATCCTCAGCTGTTGCACCTGGAGTCAGAACAGGCAGATTTTCCATCAGCGAGATATCGTCCACCCGCTTGGGGCCGCTGTCCTCAGGTTCCTCGGGTATGGATGGGTCCGAGGTACTGATCACATAGCCTGGGAGGGTGCTGATCACGGGAGGACCCGTGCTTCGATGAACAGGGCTTGAAACGAGCGTGGTGGAGCGTTTGGCCCCTGCCAGGTGGAACTGGCTGCCGGTGCTGTTGTTGTTGATGCCAACAACGACGGAGCCGTAACGGTAGCTGCCGCAGACCACCGGGCCCTCCCACTCAAAGGCCAGGTTCCAACGTGTCCATGTTTTCTTAATCTCTGTCTGGACCTGTGGGGATGGAAAGAACAAAAGGATATACATCAAGAATTACACTGCAAAATAACCTTGATTTGATCCAAGCTTCTTGTTTTTTTTAATACATTTTAGGTTTCTACAAACTTTTAAATGTGGTTTATTTGTATTTCTTTTGTATCAAACCTTTGATACTTCAGTGTGGACTGTAATTCAGTATATTCAAAATATAAAAACTCCTGCACTATGACAAATGATAATACAAGCAAACAATCAAAGTATTTTTGTTCATGTGATTAACCTCTTAGCGTTCCTGTAAAATTCACGAAAAACGCCTATCCAGACGTACCCAAAGTAAATTGAAAGCTGTAGGAGAACCATTTGGAGTAAATGCATGGTTTTGGTCTCTTTTGAAAGGTAACACTCTGAAGTTTTCCCCAACAGTCAGAATCACTTTAAGTGCTGCTGACATTGAGTAATATAAGTTGGGACACATAAGTAGAAGATTTTCTATTTTCGCCTAAATATTTTTGTGAAATAGATGCCTGCAGATTATTATAGCTGTGATTTATGGTCTGGAAAAAGTAGATTATAATTTTACAGAAAATGAAGATTTGGGCTCCACCCAGTCCTGAGAAACATTAGTAAGGTTTTTTAACTTGCTAAATCTTCAATCTTGCAAATTTCCCAGCTGTGGGACTAATAATGGATTATCTAATCTTATTTTATCTAAGATCATATCTTCATCTCTTCTTCTTATTATTGGTTGCAGTCTTATTTTAAGTTATGGCTGAAACCCTTCCACATTATGCATGAGTTATTTAGTCCAGTGTTAATTACAAATTCATGCTTTCTTGAGCTTTATCCAACTGAAAATAAAAATCTGTATAATTTTGAGCTGTTGGATTGAAGTAACTCCAAACATCATGGAGGATGAAAGCAGTGCTGCCCAGGATACAATGTCGATAACAAAAGGCAAGCGAGAAAAGAACAGCGGGGGTTTTGTGAGAAATGTATTTACTTGTGTGAGAGGTAGAGGTAGAGAGAGAGAGAGAGAATGAATGGTATCATGACTGCTCTTTTCATCACATTTCATTTGAGATGGCAAAAAAAACTATCAAATGAAAAACTGCAAATTAGCTCATTTAATTCTTCAGCCAGACTCTTGAATATGTGTGCCACTGGAGTAATTATGCCCATTTTCAGGGACGTTGGTTGATTTAAAATAAAACTAGAGTATATTTTAAGTACTTTAGTTTTGTAGGGTTTTTACGTCTTCTGTGCGGTGTTCAATGGCATTTGGAAAACAGATCCACTCACCTCTCCGTTGCAGAAGCAATAGATAATGGACACAAAGAAGCCCTGAAAGGAAGAGATTGACATACAAGTTGTGAGAAAAAAGCATCTACAGTGCAATGATCACAATAATTGATCGAATGTCATTCTTATCGGAGTCCAATACAGACACGATCTAAAAAAAGGACTCTCTCTCTCTCTCTCTCTCTCTCTCTCTGAGCGTGAGGTCGGAGGTCGGAGGTTGTGAGCTGAGAGCGTTGTTGTGAGTAAATGGTGGTTTTTGTCTGTTTTTCTTGTTGGAGTGGTCGACAGAAGACAGTGTATGTTGTAGTGTGTGTTGTAGTGTGTGTTGTAGTGTGTGTGGGGTTATTGTGTGCACGAGGGGGTTTGGGGGTTTGTTGTGTGCGTGTTGGCGCAGCCGGCCGGCGCACGTTAGCAGCGTTCTAACGCGCGATGGATCTCAGCTGGTTGACTCGGGGACATGGCCTGAGAGTTGCACCGGGCTTCGCGTGCTCCGTGGAGGACTGTAGTCTGGCGGTGGGGCGGGTGGTGGGTCACGGCAGCGTGAAGTCCGCCGCCCGCATGAACAGCGCGGTCGTGATCTTCCTCGACAGCGTGGAGAAGGTGAGCACGGTGGCGGCGAGAGGCATCGTGGTGAAGGGCACGGTGGTGCCGGTGCTGCCGCCGGTGCTGCCGGCGGTGAGAGTCACGGTGGACAACGTGCCCCCGTTCATTAGGGACGAGGTGTTGCTCGGAGAGCTGGCGAGGCACGGGAGGGTGGTGTCGGGGGTGAGGAAGGTCTCCTCAGGGTGCAGGTCTCCCCTGCAGAAGCACGTGGTGTCGCACAAGAGGCAGCTCCTCATGGTCCTGAACACAGGAGTGAGGAGCTCAACCTCGTGATCAGGACCAGAGTCGAGGGCTTTGACTATGTGCTGTTTGTGACCTCTGGAAACGGGAAATGTTTCCGGTGTGGACGAGAGGGGCATCAGGCCAGGGAGTGCCCAAGTAAGCGGTCAGCTGAGCGGGACGCTTCTAGTGAAGCGGCTCCGGAGGGACAGAACTAGGAGGGTCCGGAGGGGGTCCGGAGGGGGTCCGGAGGGGGTCGGAGGGGACCGGCAGGAGGCACAGGGAGGACAGGGGGAGACGGGTGGGGCCCAGCAGGGTGAAGAGGGGGGTCGGGAGGAGCTGGGTGGGGCCCAGCAGGGTGAAGAGGGGGGTCGGGAGGAGCTGGGTGGGGCCCAGCAGGGTGAAGAGGGGGGTCGGGCTGGGCTGGGTGGGGGGTCGGGCTGGGCTGGGTGGGGCGCAGCAGGGTGAAGGAGAAGGGGCAGAGGTGGCCCAGAAAGTGGAGGACGAGATGACAGAGGTGGTCCAGCAGGTGGGGGGTAGGGGGACAGAGGTGTTCCAGGAAGTGGAGGAGGAGAGGGCTGGAGTGTCTCAGCAGGTGGAAGAGGAGGGGGCAGGGAAGGAAAGATGTGGGCAGGAGGAGGGTGTCGTGTGGTCAGACGGTGAGGTTGACATGGAGGAGGAGGAGGAGGAGAAGGGTCAGGCTCACCGTCTGAAGAGGAAGAGCAGGGAGGATGAGGAAAGCTCACGGGCCAAGAAGGGCGCTTCGGGTAAGGGGGACGAGTAGTCTGAGTCCAGTATGGAGGAGGACTCCTTCTCTGAGGAAGGTGAGGAGCACCCAGACGTGTACAGTGTGGACGAATTAAAAGGGTTTCTAGGTAGGACTAAAAACCAGAGGATTTTTATAGAGGATCACTTCTCGGACTTGCTGAGACTTGTTAAGTCCATCCGGCTCCACATGGCCAATAAGGCCGTGAAGAGTTTTACTGATCGGGAGGGCTGGAGGTTGAGGAAGATCGCTGTTACTGTCGGTAAAGCAATTAAGGAGTCTGAGGCTTATTTTAAATACAAGGACCGACATCCAGAGGACCGACGTCCAGAGGACCGTACTGACGGAGGTGGCCGGTCCTGAACTGGGAGGCGTGTCGGCGGTGGTTTCCCTGCTACGAGGACGAGACGGAGGTGCTGCAGGACGAGGACGCGATGGAGAGGGACCACCTCTCAGATTTATTTGTTGTTCTATTTAGTTAATGTGTTTACAATGTGTGTGTTTGTTCGTATATTCGTTTTTTTCATGTAAAATAAAGGTTTTGTAAAAATCAAATCAATCTCTCTCTCTCTCTCTCTGAGTGGAAGGAGTGCTGAGGGTTCGGAGCGTGGTAGACGAGAGCGTGGGCCGCAGGAGGGGAGCACGGAGGGGGGATGTGGGGTGCAGGGGGGGAGCACGGAGGGGGGACGTGGGGCGCAGGAGGGGAGCACGGAGAGGGGATGTGGGGTGCAGGAGGGGAGCACAGAGGGGGGAAGTGGGGTACAGCAGGTGGAGGAAGAAGGGGCAGAGGTGGTCCAGCAGGTGGAAGATGAGGGGGCAGGGAAGGAGAAACGTGGGCAGGAGGCTGATGTCGAGTTGACAGACGGTGAGGTTGGCATGGAGGTGGATGAGGAGAAGAGTCAGGCTCACCGTCTGAAGAGGAAGAGTAGGGAGGATGAGGAAAGCTCGCAGGCTAAGAAGGGGCTTCGGGTAAAGGGGACGAGGAGTCGCGGAGCTCGCTAGGTCCATTAGGCACCACATGGCCGGTAAAGCAGGTAAAAGCTTTACAAAGCAGGAGGGCTACAGACTGAGCAAGATAGCGCAGAATGTGGAGAGAGTGCTAAGGGAGTGTGAGGAGGCCCTGCAGAGACTCCCAGAGGCGACGGTGGCTTCCCTGCTCGGAGGACGAGGACGAGAGGGAGATGCTGCAGGAAGAGGAGAAGGACGGTACGGAGAGGCTGCAGGAGGAGGAGAAGGACAGGACGGAGAGGCTGCAAGAGGAGGAGGAGGATGAGAAGGAGATGCTGCAGGAGGGTGGAAGAAGAGGAAACTCCCGACTCCATACTGAATGGGGTCTCAGGACCACCTCTCAAGGACACAAAGGGTGTTGAGGGTTTTTGTTGTTGGGTTTAGTTAGTTAATGTGTCTGTATGTTCGTATTGTTCTATGTAGAAATAAAGTTTTTGTAAAAATCAAATCTCTCTCTCTCTTGGCCCGTTTCACCTCTTGTCCATGCTTCGCACTACGATAGGAAGTTACAGGAGAGATAGTGTCTTTTTAAAAATGGTGGTTTATGGGAAGATGTGACCGTGTGTCCAAGTATGTGTGTTTTTGTACATGTGAGTGCCTTGCTATGTTTCTTTGCTGATGAGAGACATCCATACAGTAATTATCTCTTATCTAACATTAAATCGGACAAAGGAATCACTTGACTTGAAAACATATGCAAGTGCTTGTACGACGTCTTACGTAAAGTTGTTTCTCATATTTCATACGTTCTCCTATACGCGTGTCAAGTGACACGTGTCAATTTATGCCCGTCACATGCATATAGTCTTTTTTTAAATAAATGTTCAACTAAATGTACAACTTTACTTGCCCTGAGTAAAGAGTACTGGCAGTTTGAGAGAAGTATTGGTGTGAGAAAAAAGAAGTCACAGTACACCAAAGAGTAAAATGTAGTCGTGCCAGCCCACTTTGAGCACTGAGGAAACTGGTGTAAAAAGTCAAATTCTTCATCCTGATCTACCATGGGCATTCAAGTTCTCTGTAAATAAAAGTAGTGTCTGATTCCACTTGAGTTTTGATTGTATGTCAATTAAATTAGATTTGCAGATATGTCACTTAAAATGTTTTTTAAATTATTTTAAAACACACTTATTTAGCTAGCGTTAGGTTAGCGCTCTATTAATGTGCATATGCAAGTTATTTTTATGTGAAAGAACATGTTTAGGAGACAAACAGTTTGATGTGGAAAAGTGTTGTGGAGGTAACATTATAAATCAATCCCATCTTGCCACAAAGACACCTTTCCTCATCTTTTGTTTTACGTTTCAAATTTTTTTTATTCCTGTATGGTATGTGTATTTAAGTTTGTTATAATGCATCTTTAACATCAAGTTTCCAGTTGATTACGTGAATGTTAACGTTCAAACAGCCGGTAAATCAAGGGCCATTCAAATTGTTTCATATATACTTTGTATGTGTTTTTACAAAAGAAGATGGAAGATTTACCATTATTAGTATTCACCAATTACAGAGCCGCCATCGACCAAGTGATGTAAAGGACACGTGTCAATCGTTTAGAGAAGCAAAGTGCTATGACCAAGAGTTCATGGCTCAAAAAAATACAAAAAGGGCAATTTTAACAAAAATGTTACTACAGATAATATGCTAACTTGTATGATCAGTTTCTATATGGTTTACATGGACTTCCTTTCCCTACATGGGTCAAACATATTCAGTGCAATGCAGAAATCAACTTTATAACTTTATAAAGTGAACCTTTCCTCTGCATGCAAGATAGACATGTTTCCTCTATAATTGATTTAAAATAAAATCATTTATAGAGCATGTGACTTTTTTTTAGGTCCTAATGTGTAAATTGATTTGCTCCATCTATTTTAATTTCCCCATGGAAGCTTTCTTTCAGAATTACAATAGCTCATTACTGAAGCGCAGACATATGCACTCCACAGTGTAGGCCAATGCCAAGAAGAAACCTTGTATTAGGTACAAACTGCAATTTAATTGTAATTATATTAACATATTTAATATAGAGGAAAGGTCACACTTAGACAGAATTTGAAACCGCTAATCTAAATGTAGGCATAGCCGAATTATGACGGAATCAGACTCATTATCGAGCTACTTAACAGAAAAATGAAGTTCAGTCTTGACTGACTGACAGTCATCCACCGTTAATGATGAGCCCCCGAAGTGTTTTTTTATTTTCAATCTTTAAATTGTATATTCAAGAATAGATTTTATATAATTAAAGACTTGACGTGCATGCAGCCAAGTAACTGCTGGTTTGGAGGTAAAACATTATTTATTTTCATTTGAACTGGCCAATAAATTATTGTTAACATTAAAGAGAAATAATATAATAATAATAATATTTTTGAAAGCACAAAGAAAGTCTTTTGTGCTAAACTCATTGGGTGAACGAATAGGATCAGACAGTTCCACTGCAGGATATGGCAGTCCACTATTTGATAAACATAACACTGCAAATTTCTATTAAACTATTAAAAAATGTACAGTATATGCAGTAACATTTTGGGAAAACACTTTTAAAGTAAATTCTGTGTTCTTTCAAAGTGACCAAAACAGAAGTCCTCACATGGTTGGAGTAGCCTCATAGTCCTCCGTTGGTAATGAAGGAATGTGTGTGAGTGTGAGTGTGTGTGTTATGGTGGTTGCTGTTGAATAAAGTTATGCTATGCTGACTTTGCATTCGCAGTGAGTCAAACGGGCATAGTGATTAAGTTTCAGGGCAAATTTCCACATCACATCTCAACAACTGCAGTGTTATAATAACGGAAAAGAACTGCGTACCTGAAAGGAATTGAAGAACAGCTCACAGTACATGCGGACCTCCCAGCTTGATCCTTCAAACGTATGAGGCATCCCGACAAAGATAATGTAGTGGATGCCAAACACCAGCACTAACACAAGGGTGGACTTTGCCAGTTTCCTATGGAGACACATACAGTACGTAAATATATATACAAAACAGAGCCCAGCTGCTTTGGATTATTATATCATTGGCTGATAACATAAAATAATGTAATATCAGCCAATTATTTTACATTTGTATCCGGTGGAAGACTTTATTATTCATTAGATCATCGTAACAGTATGTTATATTACTGAATTATATTTAATTAATTGAAGAGTCAAATAAGGTCAAATATACATAATTGACAGCCAAATGAATAATTCTTGACAATGTACTGCACTGCACTCTTTATCAAATCTGTAAACATATACACCAACAACACTTGGCATATAATACTGGCACTAATGTAGATTTAATGTGAATGTGGTTTGAAAATTAGCAGTTCGATAAGAGATTGGTCGAAGACGTGCACTGGCAGAATTTACCAAAAGCATTAACTTGGCCATCTTCATACTGCATGTGTGAATGCACAAAAGGTGTGACATGCGTTTCTTAGAATGAAGGAAGCCATTATTGCAAGTACATCAATTAGTAGCAAATTAGTTTTATTGCGGTTAATGGCTTCTAACATCCTAGATACTAAGATCAGTGATTTACAAGAAAATAACTTGTTCCTCAGGGAATATTAATTTGAGGAGAATTTACTTTACTTCCAATTTTTTCCAGCTTGTTGTGTAGTGTCAGTGTGAGAAACCAGCATTATACATCCTGTAAACTATCCTTCGGTCTCTATTCCCCAAAGCATATTACAGATATTTGGTATTTCTGATATCGGAAATTAACCTTTTTTCTCCAGGGGCTATTTCCCCAAAGCATATTACAGATATTTCTGCTATCGGAAATTAACCTTTTTTCTCCAGGGGCTATTTCCTGGTGGAGACATATATTTTCAGTTGAGGTGTTTTCAATGCTTTGACTAGTTTTAGAAAATTCAACATAATGCTAGAGGACGCAACGGTTATGTGACGACTCATTTGAAGGCACAAAGACCTAGCTGCTTTATAAACACAGAAAGCCATGGAAATCTCACCTTCTACAACATGGGACCTTTAACACACTAGAGGAGATAACAGGTGTGTTACATGTAAGCAGGTATCCTTTAAATCAATATCTGAAATAAATTAGCATTACAAAAAGCATACAGTACATTTCTCTCACGTTCAAACCAATAGTGTGTGTGCCACAGCAATTAAATAGTGGCAGGTAAAGCTCAGACATGCCTCCTGAGAAAATAATGCAATGTTCTTCATTTCTTACTTTTAAAAAAATGTATGGAGAACATCTGGATTGTATCTAGCAGCAGGAAATAAATGATATGATTTGGAGAACAATTTCAAGTCCAAGAAAACTCCAGGCAAAGACAATTCACTGCAAGAGGTTGACCATCCTCTTTACAGGAGCAATTATGACAACCATGTCTGCATGATGAACTGAAAATTACCTGAACGCAACATGGTGAATGAACTCACTCTCACCACGTTGCTTCCAGTCACTGAACAGAACTGATTGCAGCAATTCCCGGCAGGATGTTTACCTTTGGGACAGGGGACGGATCGGCCTTCTAAACTGTCACATATGTAGGTGTATTTTAATCAAGCAATAAGGTTCGAGAGGCAGGACTGTATTGTACAATAATGTCCTGTTCAAGGGTGTTGTTAGGCAAACCCTTGAACAGGACATTATTGACGATACAGTACTGCCTTGAGGACCTTATTGCTTTTATAATAAGTTTGCCAGCGACATTATAAATAGTAAGTAAATAAATAGTAACAAAATAGTTGTAGCCACCAAACGTATATCGCATTTCAGTAGCCTAGAGAAAATAGTCCCCGTGTGCGGGGCTGTTGCTATGAAACAGACATTGGGAACATCACGTTTGTTAGCCTAGCTAGATCTCGCACCATCTCATTCATTCATTCACATTGCTCATTTTATAAAAGTTTCCAATAAAATAACAACGATGACAATGGGACACTTGCAATACAATAATATTTAATTTAAACATTAAGGTTTGTTCATGTTGATTTGGATATCTCAATTAATTGTGCACCCATGGAAAACGTTTCTCATGTCCCCTTCGTCTCTGATGATATCGCTTCCGACCACTCTTGCTCTCCAGCGAGGATATTTTTATTATTATTATTATTATAACTCCAATGCTGTCTTTCATTGAGATTTGGTGCCCAGTAGTTTTGAAGGGAGCTTTTTTTTGTTGCGCAACATTTCATAGGTCTCAATTTCTTTCTTGGTAACATGACGTCCACCTGAAGTTCCTCTTCGGCTAACCACTCATCAAAATATCAAAGTTCACATAAAACATGTTTGGTAACTGAAGCTTGAAACAAAACTAACAGCCGCGCAAAATCTACCTGTTATTTTGAGTGTACACTGATATGGAACGCTCAGATAAATGTAAACAGGTTGTACAAGACTTTATGGCTGAATGACGTACACACCGTGACTCACTCTCAACCAATCAGAATCCTTGATTTCATCTACCCGTATTATAATTTACTATTAGAATGAGTGCTGTTAAGTTAATTACAATCAAAACATGATTTCAGCAAGGCTATGGAGCTAAATCCATGCAAATAGTTTGATAATTTAGATTAAAAGTTGAAAATATAAAATATGCTACTGAAAAATGGAGAAAAAAAAACAGAACTGAATCTAAATTATATTTAAACCAACAAAACTTTTCATACACTTATTTTTTTTTCGAATACATTGTTGAATTTTTCAATGAATTTTCAGGTTCAAATCTTTTTTTCAAACGAACAAAACTATTGGCATGGATTTAGCTCCATACAAGGCCACATTTAATTTGAACATGTGAAAAAATAATGCAATAAAGTGTACTGGAGCCATCACATTGTTAGTGGGTAAGTTTCATCAGCATTGAAATTCTTTGAGTTCTATTCGCCTTTATAGTTTTTTAAAGAATTTCAGCTGTTATCCCTCAGCTCTAACTTTATGAAAGTTTACTGCAAACAATCATTTTCATCTTTTCTGACAGTCTGCTTATCTACCCAAAGCAACCTCACTGGCAGCATTCAATACAATGCTCTTCTCAGAAAATACACGTTAATTATAGTGTTTTCATCTGACACATTGACTCCTGCGGAATAAAATCGTGTGTGTGCGTGCGTGTGAGTGCGTTACACCTTTTTTGTTCACACTACACAACTTGCGCTTAGACTCTTGAAGTCATTGTGGTTTAGACTCTACAACATCTTTCACCAGGAGGAATCCCAGGTCATCAACTTGGGTCTTGCGCTCTCATTGGCTGTAGTTCCCCGACAGACCTACCCTTGAGTCATCGGATTTGTTTACAGTGACAACAATATAGAATAACTACATATCCTTTAAGACTGAATACTACTGGCATCCCCAATATACAAAACTGGCTAATTAGTTATTGGTGTACGCCGACTAGCTGAATCTCTTGCTTTCCACTTCTTTCAGTGGGTAAACACAGACTCATTGGCATGAATGGGCCCTCCGGGTCGGGGTCTGTCCACCGATTCACTTAGTTAAATGAGGGCCTAATGGATATTACAAGCACACACACACTTTCCCTGTGAACTTAGTGACTTTTCAGACCCTTTTAGCGACTTTCTGCTGGAGTAAACTCAGGCAGCGTCTCTCCCTCTGTTCTCTTACACCGTGCGCACACAGGCAGGAGTGAGTTACCATGGTTACGGGCTTCAGTGTCGCCAGGCTTCACCCTAAACATTTTGTGAGCCCGAGAAAAATTATATGCATAAGCCAATGTGACGCTCGAACGTGAGATGGGCCTGCTCCCCGCAACATAAACAGCTGTCAGAATAAATGCAGGTCTCTACATGAACTCTGGGTGTGTCTGCTGGTCAGCGCTGAGGAGAGGGGAAATGGTAGAGCGTCACTGACATACAGACGGAATAATAACATGCATTGACACTCATACAGGTTGAGCTCATACATTACGTTTACATTGAGCAAAAAAACATATTCTGGTTTATCCACTTGGTCTTAAAAATGTAAACCTCACCTTCTGAAAATCACCATAATCACTTAACATTGTGTTAACTGAACACAACCGTTTGCACACAATTCTGCAGCACACACATTTACGCCAACCCTGGACACAAAAGTGGAGTGCTGGTTTCGTAGACGCGTTCAGTTGAGAACGAACCTGTACTGTTTCCTGGTGTTGTACCGCCCGGCGTTTGTCTCTCGTATTTTAGTGGCCAACACTCGTACGATGTTCACGAACAAGATGAAGTTGAGCTGAAACAGAAGAACAGGGATGACTGGCTCTTAATTTATGCAGTCAGTGTTCTTATTTCCGGTTACTATAATTGATGTAAACAAATAAATGATAAATAAATCATTGTTAATGACTTTAACCCTCCGTATTAATCAAAGAGCATACGTATCACTCATTTCATGTTCACAAAATATGTTTTTAATTCAATTCTATGAAAATCAAAGAAAACCTATTATTAAAGCTGAAATCTATAGATTTCCACATATTTGACTCTGGCCAACAAACCAAACCTATCAAACATTTCTTGTTAGAAATATGGACAGTTTTTTTGTGTTTTATTATCCTCCACTAAACAGATTGTAAACCAGGCAGACTTGAAACACATTCTTGATTACAACGTTTAAATGCAACAAATTATATATATATATATAGATATATCTATATCTATATATATAGATATAGATATATAGCATTTAGACTGCGAACCCACCCACACCTTAAAAACAAACAGTGTCCTTGGTATGAGATGTCTGTTCCAATATCTATAAAGATAACACTATGTGACAGGTGTTTCGCATGTCATTTACAGCAATATTAATCCATTTTAATTTGCAAGTTTCTTTTGAGTGGTGGAAAGCTGAAATGGAGATCTAAACACAGCATCTTACCTTGAAGAGCTTGTGATGCAAACTTCACTGCAAAATAAACACTTTTTGATACACATATACACAAACAGCTACCCTTTATTTCTATTTACAGGCTATCCACAGAAAAGTAACCCAAATAATGTAGCACAATCAAACTTTATATAACTATTAATATTTAAAGAATGTTTTATAAAGAGTAAGAAGAGTAAGAAAATAGTAAAGAAAGAGTAAGAAAATACAGAAATCTGTTTAGGTCGGGCTTCACAATAAAAAATTAAATTAAAATGCAAGTAAATTAAATTCAAATGCAAGTTTTAATTCAAACTTTTGAAAAAAAAATAATAATTAGAAATATAGATTTAATGACACAACATGTTATGATTAACAAAGACAGAGCTATATCTGACCTGCCAACACATACTAAATTATACAGAGTTTCCTATATGAATAAATACGTCTGTATTGCACAGGGGGGGGGGGGGCTTTTGTCCGAAGTCTCAATTCAATGTTGGAACAGCTGATAACAGCACATTCCAGAAAAGCTGTTAACAAGGTTTTGTAGATGATAACCTTTTATTTGAATGGCTTTTTGGTCATTATAAATTGCAAAATGTAACTAGTGCCAGAGGATCTGCTGGAATGATTTCTGGACAAAAGCTACTAAAAAGGGCAAATCCTTTGCATATTCATTCTCATACACAAGTTTACAAGCAAAGTGCCAACGCAGTGATGTCAGTTCAACCTGAGGGAGACATGAATAGCTGAACCAACCCATGAGTCAGAAGGATCCATCCTCTGGGGACCAAGGATGTCCGTATACAAACAGTCCCTCTGCAGTTTAAAATAGTGAGATATTTCACTCAGGACCAAAGTGGTGGACTGACTGACTGATATTTCCATGCATAGATCCGGAGTTGTTTAATAAGTTCAGGAATCACAGCTCTGTCAGTTATTAGAAGCCCATTTCTCACCAATATTTCGCAAGAATGCAAATATAACAACTTTCTTGTTAGTGAAGAGTTCTCAAAGTATGTTGACCAATTAGAAATGATTCACTGCATTAGAGCATGAGGGTTGTTGAATACCTACAACAGAGCATGCAGTCTTATTTCTGCAGGTTGACTCTTTCTGGAGCCTCAAGAGTCAGTTACAGCGAGCAGCATTCGTCCTGATAAAGAAACGCTGTCTCGTTAGAATCTGCAGGAGATCTTTCCAGTCGTTTTTCAGTGTTTTCATTCTGATGTCCTCACAGCGAGACGATGCATTAACCAAACAATCTGCCTTTATCTTCTCCTTCCTTAATGTGTGCTTTCATGGCAGGCTCCGATGCTAAAAGAAGCCCGTAGAGGAGTCGTGCACAATAGAGAGGATAGACTGTTCATCCTTATTCATTTGCAACAAATACTGTTCTTTCATGCCATAAAGCTCATTCGAATTTGAATTAGAGGAAGATTAAGAAAAGGAGCATTTTCTACATGTTGAATATTTTAGTCAATCACTTAGTCAATCTGTTGCTCCTCCCTTTTTAGAATAACCCAGAGATCATTATCGTGCACATTAGTTTCGGTCTCGTCGTATGTTGTTTGCTTTCGTTGGCCACACCCTGGTCTGCAGCCTGTAGGTGTTGATTATTTAGTAAGTGGTTCTTACTAACACATACAACACGTTCGGCTTTTCTTTAACTTAAGGTGAGTCTTGTTAGTTGACCTTTATACTCATTCTGTGTTGTGCATCAGTTGTAAAATAAATCACAAACAGAATGTTTTTAAAGTATGTATATGGACACATTATGTGGCTATTAATGTAGTTACCTTTACCACATTTGAAGAAAGCCTTGAATCTCCACTTTAAGTGTCCATGCAGAACATTAAGTGTTTTCATCACTCCTCCAGAAGGCTTCAGTATATATGTGGAGTGCAAACAATGAGGTTAACAAGCTGGAATCAGTTTGTACACATAACAATCGTTGAACAATCTGTTGGACACTCAACAAAAAAAAACATGAAAGCTGCCTGCTCAGAATCTGAAAAGGAGAGAGACAAGATAATAAGCTACTTATAATAATCATACATTAAGTCATATTGTGGATATTACTATCAGAGCATGGCACCTTTATCCTTAACTCGGCTTTTCACCTAATGATTTCATAGATGATGCGTGTGTGTATCTGCTGCAATGTCCCCGTTCAAAAGAGTTAAATCTAACTTCAGCCTCCGTAGTTTTCCTGGCAACTTCTCAAGCTACAATCGCACATGGCGATAGAAACAGAAAACTGTATTTCACTGTATTCGACTCTCTTACCCCGATGGCTGTCAGAATGGGAACCTGGTAGATCCACTTAATGTTACCGGCACTTAACTCCCAACACCTGTAATTAGCACAAATCCAGAGGAGAGGATGATGTTAGAATAGCTGGAAAAAGAGGAATGCAGTTGATTTTATTCAGAAGACACGTGAAGAGAGTACAAATGTAGCAGCACATATGATTAAAGTCAGTTGGAAGGAGAACAATGGAGGTTAGATATACAATTTTGAAGTAAGGAGTTTTGTCCCAACCTTTTTGGTTTGTCAAAAGAATCCGAGGAAGAGTGAGAACAGAGAAGATTTTGTGGCCGAAATAAAGAGGAATTATAGATGTCTGACAATAAACAGCAGGAGGGGTCATCTTGTCTATTAAGCAAGAAGTACAAAGGGGAAAAGATAAATCTAATATATTGTATGTTTTGCAGCTCATTGTCCAAGTTTCTTAACGTTCCAGTGGCCCGTGTAAAATCTTCATTTTCTGTAAAATTATAATCTACTTTTTACTTGGACTAGGTAAGGCTTTATGCTATGCTCCCATTGTGTTTTCCAGACCATAAGTCCCAGCTATAATCATCTACAGGCATCTATTTCACAAAAATATTTAGGCGGAAATAGAAAATCTTCTACTTATGGCTGTGCCAACTTATATTACTCAATGTCAGCAGCACTTAAAGTGATTCTGACTGTTGGGGAAAACTTCAGTGCGTTACCTTTCAAAAGAGACCAAAACCATGCATTTACTCCAAATGGTTCTCCTACAGCTTTCAATTTACTTTGGGTACGTCTGGATAGGTGTTTTTCGTCAATTTTACAGGAACGCTAAGAGGTTTGATGCTTTCCTTTTGTCCGATAGGTATTATTAAATCAAAATGTAGACTGCGTTACCATGTACTTCCCTGACTATGATAAAAACATACTAAATATGTAGCGAGCGACGGAGAGCGAGATAGTTAAATGTTATACTGAAAAGTGTGAAGGAGTTGGGCCTGGCACTGTCTTCACATGTGAACTGTCACCAGGAAATCGTCCATCATGAACGCAAACATATAGCTTCCCACAAATCGACTGTTTCCGGGTATAATGCAAACACGATAATGCAGATGTTGAGCGGGCGTGTACTTTGCATGTTGCACAAACATTTCTAGAAACACAACCCCAATGTCATGCGGGGAAAATTGCATGAATGTAGAGTTGCTATGCATTACACACACACACGCACACACACACACAGAGGCTTCCTAAACGTGGTGAGTGGTAGTCTGCAATATTAGAGAATATAAAGTGGATGTCGCCTTTGTTGTCTCCTTCAATTTATAAAAAGTTATGCTTCCCCAAAAGGCTGTGAATATCGTTAGGGATGATTTTCATCCAGCATCTCCTCTCTTTGAAGATAATGCTATCTTGAAGGTTATATGGACAACTTTGCTTTAAATCCAAGTTGTTCAAAACAAGTACAGTATGTTCCCTGAGGCTGTCAAGAGTGTGATATGTGAAGTGTTGTTTCCACTGTTGCTCTTTGTTTGTCTTACTCCCTTTGGGGACTGAGATAAAGAGATAAAGTTAAACCAAGTCACCTAAACTCTAAAACAAGCTTAGGGATGTCAAAGATCCGGGAACCACTCAGCTAATTGAAAAAATAATAATATTTAAGTGTAGATATTTTGCTGAAGGCCAACGACTTTAAAGTTTAAGAGAAAGAAACATTGTTTGTCGCATTTTTTTGTTGTGCATTGACAGCTACGCTTGTGGTCCATAAAGCTTCCCAAAATTCAAGAATAAGCATATTTTTAACAGGAAGCAATAATTCTTACTCAGCCTTTCAACATATTGCGACTCAGCCCAAAGCCGCCTGTCCAACTCAAAACAGTTCTCAGCAACTTAGCTGCCCTTTGCAACTCTAGAATCAGCTTGAAAGGCTTCTTCTCAATCTTTGAACAGGAGTGAACTTAATAATCAATGCTATTGGCAGCTACTTAGAGGGGGCTCATATTTAGCAGGTTATATGGTCACATCAGCACTTATTTAAATCAGCAGTGAACTCAGCGGTCTCAGCCTCTGATGATTTCACAGCAAATAAATAATGGCGATGGCCCTTTACAATATTACAAATGCAGAACAAATTAAACCATATTAGATTGCCCTGTCAAACTCCTGGACTACACATCATTGCGGGTTTCAGAATTACACTTTATACAAAATGATGTCCCTATACACACACACACACATCATTGTGTGTGTATTTGTGACCTCCTAATTTCATCAGATAAAGTACTCAGCTCTGTACTTGTTTTGTTAGACCTTAGTGCCGCGTTCAACACCATTGATCATGACATCCTATTACAGAGACTAGATCAGTCGATTGGCATTTCAGGTACCGCACTAAGTTGGTGTAAATCCTATTTATCAGATCAATGTCAATTTGTATTTGTAAACAATGAAGCCTCGATTACCACCAACGTTAATCACGGAGTTCCGCAAGGTTCTGTGCGTGGACCAATTGTATTTACCTTATATATGCTTCCTTTGGGCAACATTATCAGGAAACACTCCATAAACTTTCATTGCTATCCAGATGATACTCAATTATATCTATCTCTATCAAACCAGAATGGATGAATGTACATCTCTTCATTGCACATTACTCTACTTCTTTGTGACTTCACGTCTCATAGGGTACATTGGACCTGGCTGTGTCTGAAGCTGGTCCTGACTCCTTGCCCCTGCTTCCTGCAACCAGCCTCTGGCCTAGACCTGGCGTCCGTCACAATGGCCCTGCCTCCTTCTCTGTGCATCCTGCCTCAAAGGCCTGACCTCATTGGTCCAGCCTATTTCGTAATGCATCATGCCTGGTGGGCCGGCCTTCTGCCTCCATAGCCCTGCCTCCTGACATGGCCCTGCTGATGCGCCATTTTTGGGGGGGAGTTTTTCCTGATCCGATGTGCGGTCCTGGGACAGGGATGTCGTATGTGTACAGATTGTAAAGCCCTCTGAGGCAAATTTATAATTTGTGATTTTGGGCTATACAAAATAAACTTAATTGAATTTGGCCTGTTTGCATGGTTTGGTGAAGGCCCCCCACTTCAAGATAGGGAACTCTTAATGCTACAGCATACAATGACTTGTTAGTGTGGTGACCGTTATGGAAAAGTCCTTTTACAGGCATGTGAAACTTGCTATGCATGAATAATTATTTTATTATTGACATATCACACCCTTTGTCTGAACATTACATTTTTCTGGCAATGTTTACCTGTAAAATCATTGCCTGTAAAATCAAAAGAATTGATTCAGAAAACGTTTGAATTATTTTTCATTAAGTATATAATAATAATAATAATAATAATAATAATAATAATACATTTAATTCATATAGCGCTTTTTAAGATACTCAAAGACAGTTTACATGTTACATTATACACCGTAGACACAGCTATGAGGAGCAACGCAGGGTTAAGTGTCTTGCTCAAGGACACATCGAATAGGGCGGGGATTGAACTGCCAACCCCCTGATTGAAAGACGGACACACTGACCCACAGTCATTCCACAATATATATCAATATCATATATTCTAAAACAGTTATCACGAACAGTTAACTAATAATTGTATAACAATAGAGCTAGCTAACAACAATTATAATAAATAGAAAATAAATTTTCTGCAGAAAATGCAGTGTGAATGGTGACTAGCCTTTTAAAATATTGTCGGAAATACAGAAATGTATTGCCAGAAAACCACACTTTGGGAATAAGCGAATCCGTGCAGTCAGGTTCCAAGGTCACGTGGAAAGCCTTCCCAGAGGAGTGAAGGTTATTATAGCAGCATATTAATATCCATGAGATATTTAACAATCATGTAACGTCCAATGTTCATATTCTTCTTCATATCCAGTTTTCTGAACATATCCAGTTTTTTGGCCATAAAGAGTGGCTAAAAAAGCCCTCCTATTGCAACTTAAATCATGCATATTTAATTAGATTTCACTGGTGGTTAAAATGTCACCACAATTATGCGATAATTATATCGTCCTGAAATTCTTTGTGTCTCGTTTCATGTTTTTATTGAGCTCATTCTTCAGACTTGTTAAATATTGGCGTTTTTTATTTATTTTTGGTGTATAAAAAGACCTGCATTGAGTATGACTCGCTCTCACCTTGCATCCGCTAGCGTTGCCCTGGAAATCGCCCACACTGCCACAAAAACAGCTGGAACACCTGGAATTAAGGAAAAAAAACAAATAAACGGTGCTGTCGTCATGACCGCATGTTTTGTTTACCCGATTCATGGTTATGGTCACATTTCACATTCTCATTTAATTTATAATACATGGCGTCAAGGAAGGAGAGGTATGATGTAATAAGTCAAAGAACTTGACTCTTGAGTATTAAGTGTGTGTAGAGGGGAAGATTGCAGCATTACAAATATTGTTTCACTTTCCCTGACATTGTGAGATGGGGCATGGCCTCCCCTCTGCGAGTGCCATTACAGTTTCCAGGGTAACCTCACTCACTGACAGCATTTTGACAGGCGTCATCGCTGAAGTTGTGCATCAACGCTCGAGAAAAGCATCAGTTGCAGATCTCATCCCAGCTGCTGTCTCTTGATAGATCAGGTACGTTCTTCTGCCGTTAAATGACACATAAGCTACGTGACGCGGCCACTTTGAGACGTACTTTGCAAAAACAAATCTGCTGTGCTAGCAGTATTTCAACTTATTCTGTACAAACACCATACAAAGCCATGTCTAAACTTTTAGAAGCCCTTATGAAGTCCAGAAGCTCCATTAGATCCTATAGTTTCTTAAAGTTAGTTGAGTTGCAATTCATTTTACTTTCAGTTCACTTTTATTCCACCAATTTGTTAATTTCTAAAAAAAAAATTAACAGCATCGCTTTGATCTGTCAATGTAGAATCAATTAACCCTTCTGGATCAATTATCAATTCAAGTAAATGTATTTGTCACTTATTAAAAAGCCAAACCACTCAATGGGTATTGATGAAAACAATCTTTTGGAGGGAAAAAGGCACCGTGAAGAAATGCTGCATCTGAACAACTATGAAGACAGACTTCATATTTACATTTCAGAAATTAAAGAAACAAAGAGCATCAATAGTAAAAATGCACACATTCCACTGCAAGACCAACCAACGAGCTGAATCAACAGTGTTTACTGTTTTATAGTGGCTTGTGGAGTTGTTAATCTTACATTAGAATTCCGGTCAACGACCAGGGAATGTGATAATGCATGTAACTACCTGTGTGGCTCCTGGATATGCCTTTTAAACAGAAGTGATTGCATAGGATTGGGATTGCAAAACCGGCCTCTCAGAGGAAATACCGCTCTATCTAAATATGGCAGCTTGGATCCCCATGGTTAATCAGTGGAACTTAAACTGGATGAGACATTTCCTCATCTCCCTTTCAAGCGATAGATTATTCCACCAGACGGACACGTTTTAATTAAATGCTGCATCTTGTTTATTGTTAAAGTGGAAATAAAGAAGAGAGGGAGGGTAGCAGAGACCAAGAGAGCCTTTTGTGCGAGAGGAACGTGCAGCGATGTCACCATAATCTTACGTTGATCTCTGAAACAGCAGAGACTTATATTACAATTTCACCTTGATGACTGCTACTGACGGTAATAAGAGCATTTTAATCTATATTTTGCAGGCTAGTCAGAGGATTTGCAGGCTAGTCATCCATAAGATCTAAAAGTAAATATGTCAGAGTAGCTTCATTCATATTTTCAGCGGTTAGGGCGTGTTTAGTGTAGGCGTCAATTTCACATGAAATATGTCAGACATGTCTCCTCTTCACTGTTTTTTTCACCAGCTAGGAGATGATTCACCTCCCATCACCAGATTAATTCACACTATCGGACAAAAAAAAGTGGGTTCTTAGATCTTCAGGGAGAAAATTAAAGGGCGGATGTATAATTAGATAGAGCTGTTTTCATACCTGTCGAGTAAAATCCCATCCCAGACTTTTATAATTTTGAAAAGAAGATGACACAAAGCAGGGTTAAGATACTTTGTAGATTTCTGTGTCACTATTAGCGCTATGGAGCAACGTTTTAATAGCAGGGTCTCCATTCTGTTGGTTGTCATGCACTTGCACCAATAGTTTCAGAACAAATATATTTCTGTTTTATAAGTAAAGAAATGCATTTGATATGCAGTGATCTGTTGGCTTAGGTTTTAAAAGTTTTTTTTGATAAATTGTTGATGAAGACAGTGAATAAACAAATCACCTATTGCAGCCACAGAATCACTCTGACTTCACTCTTTGTTCCCTCTGTAGGCAACAACCCCACTGACCTTAAGCATTTATTCCATAGAAAAAATATGAAATGTTCAGAAGAATAGATGTTATATCAGACCATATGAAAGCACTGCAACTTTTTTTTTAGCCACACATTGAGTCTAATTATCAGGACGCTGCCTTTGTCAGACAATACTCCTCAAATGAGCAACCGGTTTTCCAATTATGAAACGGTAGACGTGGCAGAACAGCTCGGAAATAAAGGAGGCAATAACCCCAAAACAATACGAACATAATATCTACTCCATGTTTAAACGTTTGACAATTTAGAGAGAAATGCAGATATCCAAAGTAAAAGTAAATACTGTTGAGCTACTCGACTGCGTGTCATTCATGTAACCCGTAATCATTAGTCCTTCTCTGTGCTTCTGTCATACAAAGCCCGGTGGGTTTTCTCACGTCTAATTACAGCACAGTACACCCATCAATACGGTCACTGTTGGGATATATATGGGATAAATATGGGCAGGCATTTAGATTCTGACAAGTCAGAGACGGATGAGTCAAAGGATCTGTCGTCACTTTATTTCCCATCACTTCATGAATTTCATCCACTTGTATTGAAATAGTACCAGCAGCTCTGTTGTTTCTGATCCCCAGGTAAGTACTTTCATCCCCAAATGAAAGTTTAGCACTTTGTAGAGACGGCCTTCTCCAAAATATGCACCAAACATGAGCAGACAATATTAATGACGACCGGGGAATCATGTGTGGGGACAAGAACGCCGTTTACAACACTGACTGCCGTGTATGTGGTTTGTTGCAAAGAGGATTATGCATAGAGTATGTTAATGCATCATATTGTCTGTACATTTAACTATATTGCTGATATAGTTTAGCCTCTGTATTAACTAAATGTAGCCGATCAGCATCGGCTACATTTTTGCTGAAGTTGGTGAAGAATTGTTTAAAACAAATGATTTAGTCGCGCTGCACCATGTCGTTATGAGAATTATTCTTTTTTTTTCTTCTTTTTTTTTTACTTACCCCATCCGATGAGGGTGAAGCCCCAGAGGTAATTGGAGTCTGATCGGAAGGCCATGAAGATGAGACTGTGGAGGTAGAGGCCTTCCACCAGGATCCAGTAGTAGTTGGTGGCCAGAAAATAGATGAAGAGCAGCACTGTCACCTTGCAGCCAATCTGATGAAAAAATACATTTGCACTTTCATCACCTGACACATTATTGTGTCCACAGTACAGACTACTCGACACTACAGGCTATAGTGGAGGAGATGCTTTTAGCACCTTGCTGTATACATTTGCACAAAGATGAGGAAAAGTACAAAGTTTATCAATTAACACCCACTTTTGGCCCACACATTTTGCGAGCAAACATTTTGAGCACTATATGGCTGCACAATCGTGGTAATAAATGAATACCCCTTAAAAGACCAAAGACTGGTTATTATTGTGCATGCAATGTATTAATGAGCAAAGCTGTAATGTAGTCACATTGTATACCTCACTTTGTATTATTTAACCTAACGTTAAAGTAATTAAGGGATAATGTGGACATGGAGTAAGCAAAATAATTGCTCTCACTCTTTGAGATTTTCAAAGTTATTGGAGACCTGACACAATTATCTGACTCAAATCAGCAACAACCAAAAAAACATTCCTGACCTTTGATGCCAATTTGAGATGATTAGATTTATCTCTGAACATGATTAAATAAATACTTGTGATTTAAGCGCAACATTCAGATCCCTCCTGATTCTGAATTGGAGGGCTAGTCCCTTTCTCAGTCATAATCTTGACTGGAGCTGAGTCACTGACTAAATTAGTTTGATTAAATCTAACCAAGAACAACATTTTAGACAATGAAAATGTAAACGTTTGGAGGTGAATTCATAGGGATTTAGAAAAAAGACATCCATAGGGCTGTTTCTTTTTAATAAGCAACTTGATTTAGACCTATAAGAAGTGTACGTAGTAATCGGCACGTCACCCATTAGTTTGTGGACTGCCGTTACGAAGCCTCGAGTTCGACATTTTGCCAGTCGCCATTTTAGATTAAGGCCAGTCGCCATCTTGGATTAAGGCCGGTGCCATCTTGGCTTTTTTGCAACCAATGAACAGAAGTGATCATATATGGACACCGTATCCAGCTCGGATAGAGTCGCAACCTGTCATTCACAGTAAGCCCGATTTATAACTCAGATTTATGTTCTATTTTCCTAAATGAGACAATATTTTGCTAAATGACCATCATGCCATATTTAAAAAGACTTGAAACTAGAGATTCAGACCATAAACGCTGTTTACTGAGGGAATAAATCAAGTGGGAAGTATAGGGTCATTTTCTCATTGATTTCCATACAATCGGACTTCAGCAATTTGTCTTGCTCTTAATAAGAAGAAAAAAATATACTCACAAAAACATATTCACAAAATAACAGGATTTTAGCATCATGAAGCATCGAGAGGATAAACGACCATAACAAACCATGTGCAATACGACACAGCTATTCTGTTTTTTCTCACGTGTTGATAACTCATTTTAGGGGCTTCCAGCCACCGTCAATAATTCTAAAATGTTCCAAAGCAAGATGCTCTAGTCAGAGCAATAAAATAATTGATCAATTTACCAGTATTGCTAATTTACCTGGCTACCTGGCTGGAGTGAGATTTTAATGTATTGGTTATATTGCCCTGTAGTCTTCATCTTTTTCCTCCCTGCCTTCCCTTTATGAGCTGGTTTTAAATATGAGGTTTTCAGTAACCCTTTGTCTATACGCAATAAACTGAACCACGCCACCCGGTGTCTGCCCTTTCTCCGGCTTCCTTCTCTCCTTGTGTATCCCTTTGTGTCCACTCGCGGAGCCGACACGCAAGACTCGATGGCTTCATTCCCCAAATTGCAAGGCTCACGGCGGGGTCGCTGCTTTGAGCATGAAGCTGCTCGGAGCAGCTCAGTGGTGGCATGCTTTGCTGTGACATTTGCCTCGGCGGAGAGACAGCGTGACTCAGAGCCTGATTTACTCGGGTCTAACGGCCAAAGGAATAGTTGTTGACACTGAGAAAACAGATTCAAACCAGTAGAGCTGGTACTTACATACTGGGAATTGTCCAGTGGTGCCATGCTAACTGTATTTAAGTTGTCCAACAGGGCGGAATCGAAGTCCTGCCATCCAGCACTGGCATGGACGACTTTGTCCTTCATAAAGATGCTAAATGCCCGTAGCATGAAGGACACAAACAGGTGCATGTGGATGTAGTTCCTGGTGCAGTGAAGACGCCTGCCGTGAAAACACACAACATTCACTGGTATGAATTCATGATTAGGATTATACAATCCAAAACACTCAGACTTTTATCACATTTATATCAGCTCTGGTGGACCTGTCGTTGATGCGTGTGGTGTTAGAGGACAAATACGACTTAATTGAGGTGAAAGTCCAAGGCTACAAGTATTGCTAAGTAGATATGGAAGTAAAATATAAAAGCATTATATTGGAGGCTGTTTGAAGAAGCCAGCGCTGATTGAAACATCCCAGCTTAAGGCTTTAATCAAATTGCCCCTTTTTCTCTGATTTTCTCCACTACAATGTGGAGGTTGATTGAGAACAAGGCCTATTAAGTTGGCATGGAAATACAGCTGACCACTCTGGTAAAATACCTCAATGTCTTTCCACTGTGAGCTGGAAATGCAGAACAACCCTGAGCTGCAATATTCATCAGCTCATCAAACACAGAGGGGGTAGTTTAAATCTCTCAGAGCCTCAAACTCCAGTAGTTTCTTGGGTTACATTTCTGCACTCGCATTACTTTCACTGACTCTTAAACTGTCAGGGACTTTGTAACCCACATCATTGTACTCCTAAAGGTCCGGGAGCCACATTGTTGTCCCTGCAGAAGCCAGCACATCTCTCTCCTTCTGATGTCATTTCTTGTTTTCAATGGATGCAGAAGTATCAGAAATAGAAGGTTGTAGTGGAGGTTGCACTTCAGCTGAGGTTACTCTATACGAACCATACAAATATACATTATATTTACTTTTGAATCAGCACTAGAGTTTTTGTTGTTGCTGCTTAGAATTACTGTGAAAAAATACATACTCACAACCTTGTTTTCATTAATGATGACGTCGCCATCTTCACAGCCATATTGTTTGATCCTTAAATGAATAGGTTAATTATTGTAGGGAGCTATATTTGGGTTAAGAGTTGTAAATGTATGCCTGAACCTTTCTTAATGTGCATTTACATTACATTACATTACATGTCATTTAGCTGACGCTTTTATCCAAAGCGACTTACAATAAGTGCATTAAACTCCAAACTCAGAACAACAAGAATCAAGCAAGTACAATTTCTTCAATAAACTACAAAGTACTATCCGTAAGTGCCATTTAAGTGCTACTGAAGTGCTATCAGTAAGGGACATTTAAGTGCTACTACGGCATTTAAGTGCTACCTATTCAAGGTATAGTCGAAAGAGATGTGTTTTTAGTTTGCGCCGGAAGATGTAGAGACTTTCTGCTGTCCTGATCTCAATGGGGAGCTCGTTCCACCAATGAGGAGCCAGCACAGCAAACAGTCGTGATTTAGCTCGAAGTGAAGGAGCTACAAGCAGATTGGCAGAAGCCGAGCGAAGTGAACGGGCTGGGGTGTACGGTTTGACCATGTCCTGGATGTAGACCGGACCCGATCTGTTCGCAGCACGGTACGCAAGTACCAATGTTTTGAAGCGGATGCGGGCGGCCACCGGTAACCAGTGAAGGTCGCGGAGGAGCGGAGTAGTGTGGGTAAATTTCGGTCGGTTGAAGACCAGTCGAGCAGCTGCATTCTGGATGAGCTGTAGAGGTCGAATGGCATTAGCAGGTAGACCTGCCAAGAGGGAGTTGCAATAGTCCAGCCGTGAGATGACCAGAGCCTGGACCAGAACCTGTGCCGCCTTCTGAGTGAGAAGGGGTCGGATTCTCCTGATGTTGTACAGCATGTACCTACAGGAGCGTGTTATTGCGGCAATGTTGGCAGTCAGGGATAGTTGACTGTCGAGCGTCACTCCGAGGTTCCTGGCAGTCGGAGTCGGAACCAGCACTGAGTTGTTGAAGTTAATAGTTAGGTCGTGGGTGGGAGAGCCTTTTCCTGGAAGGAGGAGAAGTTCAGTCTTGTCCGGGTTAATTTTCAGGTGGTGTGCGGACATCCACTGAGAGATGTCGGTCAGACAGGCAGAGATTCGTGCTGCTACCCGTGCTTCAGATTGGGGAAACGAGAGGATCAGTTGGGTGTCGTCAGCATAGCTGTGGTAGGTGAAGCCATGCGAGCGAATGACAGAGCCAAGAGAGTTGGTGTACAGAGAGAAGAGAAGAGGACCAAGGACTGAACCCTGAGGGACCCCGGTAGTCAGAGGACAAGGCTCAGACACAGATCCTCTCCAGGTTACCCGGTAAGAGCGGTCGGTGAGATAGGATGAGAAGAGTGAGAGCGCGGTGCCTGAGATACCCAGGTCCTGGAGGGAGGACAAGAGGATCTGGTGGTTCACTGTGTCAAAGGCAGCGGAAAGGTCTAGAAGGATGAGGACAGAGGAGAGAGAGGCTGCTCTAGCAGTGTGAAGCTGCTCAGAGACAGCAAGGAGGGCAGTCTCTGTTGAGTGGCCTGTCTTGAATCCAGACTGGTGGGGGTCTAGAAGGTTGTTACAGTGAAGAAAGGAGGAGACTTGGTTAAAGATAGCTCGCTCTAGAGTTTTGGAGAGGAAGGGAAGGAGAGAGACAGGTCTGTAGTTGTTGACTTCAGATGGGTCGAGAGTGGGTTTCTTCAGGAGAGGGTTGACTCTTGCCTCCTTCAGAGAATTAGGGAAGCAGCCAGTTGAGAGGGAGGTGTTAATGAGATGGGTGAGAAAGGGAAGAAGGTCCGGAGCAATGGACTGGAGAAGGTGAGAAGGGATGGGGTCAAGGGGGCAGGTGGTTGGGCGGGCAGAGGTTACCAAGGTAAGAACTTGATTGGGAGACAGGGGGATAAAAGAGGAAAACAAGGGGGAAGAAGGTGAAGTTACTGGAGGTGTAGTTGAGGAAGATGGATTAGTAAATGAAGAGCGTATGTCGTCTATCTTTTTTGTAAAGTAGTCAACAAAGTGGCTTGATAGAAGGGTGGAGGGAGGGGGGGGAACAGGGGGGTCAAGGAGGTTGGAAAAAATTGAGAAGAGCTTTTTAGGGTTAGATAAAGAGGATTCGATTCTGGATTGATAGAACAAACTTTTGGCTGCAGAGATGGACGCAGAGAAGGAGGAGAGAAGAGATTGATAGGCAAGCAGGTCACTGGCGTGTTTAGATTTTCGCCATTTCCTTTCCGCTGCTCGCATTGTGGCTCTCTCGGCGCGCACCGGTTCGGACAGCCACGGAGCCGGAGAGGACTTGCGGACCTTTCGAGTCGTAAGAGGACAGAGAGAATCAAGAGAGGACGACAGCGTAGAGAGAAGAGTGTCAGTGGCGAAGTTAGGCTGCATAAGTGCGAAGGAATCGGTTGAGGGGAGGGCTGACAGAACAGAGGAGGCCAGAGAGGAGGGTGAGAGGGTGCGGATGTTGCGACGGACAGGTGCAGAGTCCGTTGTGGGAGGGTTGTCAGTTCCAAAGAGTGGGAGAGAGTAAGAGATGAAGAAGTGGTCAGAGACATGAAGTGGAGTTACAGTAAGGTTAGATGTAGAGCAGTTTCTGGTGAAAATATAGTCAAGGTGGTTGCCAGCTTTGTGAGTAGGAGGGGAAGGACTGAGAGAGAGAGCAAAGGAAGACAGTAAGAGTAGCAGGTCACATGATTTCTCAGTCTGGATGTTAAAGTCACCCAGAAGGATGAGCGGGGGTCCATTTTCTGGGAAGTTTGAAAGGAGGACGTCTAGTTCTTCGAAGAAGTCTCCAAAGGAACCAGGAGGACGGTAGAGAACGACAATGGTTAGATGAACCGGATGAGTAACCGTCACTGCATGAAACTCAAAAGACAGTGGGGTAAATGGAAGCGGGTAGAGAGCAAAACTCCATTTGGGTGAGATGAGTAGACCTGTGCCACCACCCCGACCAGAGGGTCTGGGTGTGTGGCTGAAGGAGAAGGCCGAGGAGAGAGCAGCAGGGGTTGATGTGTTGTCTGGTGTAATCCAGGTCTCAGTGAGAGCCAGGAAGTCCAGCGATTGCTTGATAGCGAAGCCAGAGATGAAGTCCGCCTTGCGGTTAGCTGACTGGCAGTTCCAGAGGCCCCCAGTGACGAGGCGCTGGGTCTGTGTAGAGCGGGTGGGATAAATAAGAGAGGAGATAAATATGCTGCTATATAAATTTAGTGTAAATAATTAATGTCCATACCATGGAAACAGTCCCACAATCTCAGTATTCTGCATTAGGTACACTGGACATCCCTTAGTTGCTAAGCACTGTAATAAGCTCACGGTTGACTGCGCTTTGCTATGGGTAGCTAAATGAAGAGTCATATTTGGTAATGCACACTATTGTGACAGTATATTTAAAGAGAATAGCAGAGAGCAGAAGAAAGCTGCTCTATGATGTCAAATAGCAGATTTAGGAACCGTGTTTGTCGATCTAGAAAATATGCTCCTTTTTGAAGTTTTTCTTTTTAATCATGCAGCTTCAGGACTTTAAGATGCTGTTGAAAAAACGTTCCTTTCTATTTCCTCCCTCCTTATGAAATCCTGCAGCTTACTCTTGCTGTGAAAATGCTGGGATTCAAAACAATAGACGGTTTATTTTTACAACAAGTGCCAACAAGTCATTAACGGAGACGCAGTGTTCACTATGATGGATTACCTTTATGTGTGGAAGGTGGGAGAGGTGCTTTTTAAAAAAAAAAAAAAGAAGTGAGCAAATGAGTGTGGCCCCAAAGGTTGATATTGCCTGAAAATTGTGATCTTAAACCACACTCATTAGTCTCTCTTCAGCTGGACATCAGTTTGTTGTACACTCGACCGCCCTTCTCTGTAACCAACACAAGCTGGAGAGACACAGGAGTTGCTCGTAAGGACCCATTAAGCTCGGTACACTTGTGGTAATATTGATTGTATTTCATATTTTTACATCAGACACCTGTGTTTAAGGTTTTTTTGTTTTTCCTTTCTCCCGTCGTTCCGTGCCAGGCTCTAAATACAGGGACCCTTCAGCTGAGGGGGCTGTACAGTTTCAAGGGGAAAGAGATTTCCAAAAGGTTTTTGAAGTGCTGATGGGATGTTTACACAAACTGTAAAATGTCTTAATAAACCCGGAGAGCCTTGCCAGTTAAGTTACTAGATTAAGGCCAATAAAAAAATATTTTTACCAACAAGGCTGTTTGTGGTGCCACAGAGAAACGGTTTTCCGTTCACTTCTCTCTCAGGAGGAATTGGATGGAAGTGATGCTTTTCTCTACATCAATACTTTCGTTTTCCTGATCTCTAAAGTATTTAAATTTGAAAATGTGCATTATCTTGACTCTGTCACAGAATGGATGTAAATTATGGAGTCAGATCAGTCTCAATAATTGCAAATGCACAGAGAGACTCACAAATGCAAACAAACAGATTTACAAATGCGCACAGAACAATTTACAAATATGTTCGATTTACAAATGCCTTCCAATGCACACATAAATAAATTACGATTTATATAAATGTAAAAGAAAAACCACAAATATATTTCTATGTGGATTCTTCTATTTGTTAATGGATTTGTGTTTATTTATTTGTCAATCGCACTGCATATGTTTGTGGATTGCTTCACATGTGTGTTTGGGATTTATGAGACTCCCCTGCCGTGGCTAGATCCGCAAATGCGTTTTTTTTAACATAGACCTATCTGAAGCCAATCTCCGTGGCTTTACTCCGTAGAAACAGTTATCATTTCCGCCATCCACCACGGAAGAAATAACCTCTAGTTCTGCTTTAAACTTGTTGTGGACATCCCACAAACGTCGGAACATCTAAGGCCCTCGTGTTTGGGTTCATAACAAAATGTATTCCATAAAGCATGCAGCAGTGAAAAAGCCTGTTTGATGATGGACACATTTGATGCAGTGCCTTTCGTGAGAAGAAGGGTTTGGGGGTTTCACACTCTGATTACAATCCCCTCTGTTGTCAGGAAATAAACCTTAGGGTTGTTTGTCGTAAGACTTTCTGGGACACAAGTTAGAGCGTGAAAATGCAGACCGAGCTGGGGGCCACCTCCCGATGATTCATTTGAACATAGAGAAACAATTTTTACCTGAAGTATCCAATGATGAAGATGGCCACCAGCAGAGAGCTGAAGGACACAGCGTAGCCAACGGTATACATGACATACAGCCGCTCGAAGAAGTCTTGCTGTGAACATAGAAGTTTGAGCTTTTCAGTCCACACAAGTGAAACAGCATTGCAGAGGAAATAGCATACATATTTCACAGCTGTTGGGATAAACAGGATGTTGCAATGAGAACACGAAGGCAAGGGAACTCATTTGATGAGTATTAAAACTCAGACTAGTAGTGATGGTGATGCTGATGCTGCCATTTAGCCTGCACATATGTCATTAAGAAATGGATCGTTAACTCATTCCCAAAGCTCCTGTTATGCCAGTCAAAAAACAAACAGAAAAGGGTAGATATATTAGGTCTTAAAGTCTGAAACCCTTAATGCTTACAAACTGGAAATAACAGGAGTTTAAACAACTAAATCTTTTCAGATTGGTTAGACTCTATTGGGCACGAGGATTCCGATGAAACCAGAAACAAAAGATGTCTGTAGCCCTTTTCCCGGTAATATCTTTGCATTTCCACCAAGCAGGTGACAGACAGACCCTCAGGCAATGTTGTTGCTTAGAGATGAATGGGTTTGATAGCAAAAGGCGAAGCTGAATCAACTTACAAGTAATATACATTTTTTTATAGACAAAAGCTAAAGCTGCAGCAATGAATTAATATACAAATCAAGTCTGTATTGTTTGATTGAATGCATACAACAAGTGCTGTTTTCACGTCATCCAACTTATACAAGACATGGGCTCATTGTATAATACACTTTACAACAATCGTGCCAAAACACAAAAAGGTACAAAAAGCAAGCTGACGGTGTGTGTACCGTTTTAAATTTCAACTATAATTCTCTCTCTCTCTCTCTCTGCCCAATGTGTCCGTACATGAGAACACACGGTTCAAGTCTTATTTCATCAGGCCTCCACGTTGCCAAAGAGTCCTGTGAGATTTAGAGCTTCGACGTCTACATATGACAACACCCTTAATGTTGCTATGCCTAGCCATGCGTGTTTGGGAATAAGGTTTAGCTAGTTAACCAAAGCAGCTGATGCCTGAACTCACCCTCCCTTCCTCATAAGTGGGATGCAGGAAACGCAGACACTCAGAGTAGTTGGTCCTTGTTTTGTTCCAGTCGTCAACAAACACCCAGGAACCGTTGACATCACACTTCCTGTAAGCATGTCCTGTAAACAAACGCGTTCACATGATTTTGGACATTTACAACACCATACAAAAAAATGCTGATAACTAAAGCATTTCATGCAGGAACATCTTATGGATTTTAGGCATTTGCCTACCAAACCTACGCAGGTGAATGACATCATTTTGATTAATTGGACCTCTTTTCAGAACAGCGTGGCAATGTAGAGACAGGGCTTGATTGACATCTCTCTCATTCCAGTGATAGCTTTGTTGCAACTGTTATCATTTTTATAGGCATTATTTTACAAAAGACAGTTTAACATGAGAGTAAAGGACTTTACACACCGGGGGCATGATAAATAAAAATATTCATGACAAAAACCACAGTTAAAAAGACCTTAATAAAGCACAGGTATAAATAGTCAAATGAATGATGGAGCCGTCCTTTAATATGATTGGGAACACCTGTGCTTTTCCTACGGCACATCATCGCCATCATAGCTCCACACATCTTCACCCTAAGCAGAGGTCTAATTAGCCAGAATCATTGAAAACACCTGTGACACCTCAACAAAACAATGTTTACAATATATGAATTAAACAAGTATATATAAGTACATATTTCAGGTAGTTCAGTAAGGTAAAGTAGAAGAATACTTATATTTCAATATATTGACTGCATTCCCAGCCTGAATCTTTATAAATAAAGTTACTTGTAGTCTTGTAGTTCTCAGTGTTAGTGTTGGTACATTAAAAAAAAAATATAATAACCTTTGTGGTTGAAGTCATAGATGTAAAACGGGCAGGGAACCATGGTAACTAGCCCAGAGGAGCCACGGGGCCAACAAATAAGACCGTCCCAATCTGGAGGGCACACCTCATCTACAGCGAGCAGGATATAATAAATAAGAAGAAGTCAACATACAATTAGATTATAATACAATTGTTATCTGGTATCTGGTCAATGTCTTTTTAAAAAATATATATTTTCATCGGATCCATAGACTCTTTATAGCTTTAAGTCTGTCACTCAATCGGCAAATCAAAATACTATACTCATATATTTGTGAAACACAGTACAAGTTATTATTTTTATGTGCATTCTTTTTGGAAAATAGTTCATTCAAAAGGACAAAAAAATACTACCGCTACGACTATTATGGAAATCAGGGGGAACAGATCAGAGACTGTGTCCATTCTGTCCTTGTGAGAGAAGGACTGTAATGCACACTTTTGTTTGTGATAATTTTCCCTTCAATTAGTATTCTCCCATATACTAACACACTCACAGTTACATATCTTGACAACATGTACTGAATCTTAGCTCGACACATGTTACTTTGACTTTTGCCAACAAAGAATATTAACAGGGAAGCAGAAACCAACGGATGTCAGTGGATTTTATTGTGTAGGATGGTTACAAAATAAAAAAACATTAGTCTGGTGAAAAACGTGAGAGCCACTTATGGACATCGAAATGGATGGCCACAAACATAAATGTGCACCTCTGCTGACTCACCTTCTCCCTGCTCTTACCACACTGACTGTAAATTGCAAATTTGAAAGAATATCTTAAAAAATGAGCCACTGGACGTCCTCTCAAGATAAACATGAATCATTTGAAAATAGTGTTTGTTCGGCTTCTGGCTGCCGCTGTGATGATGTCATGCTGCGTCGGAAATGTTTAAGATTTTAAAGAGTTGGAAACAATTTCAAGCTCACAGTGTTTTTGTTACTAAGTGACTGCAGCTTTGATGCCAAAGTCCACCAATTTAAATTGTACATCAGGTCAGATCACACTTCTTCAGTCGGCCATCTTCTAAACCCGTCTCCCTGGGCGAAGCACCCATTTGTCTTGGTTGAGATGCTGGTGCTTTTTTGTGCAACATCTAGTGGCACTGTGTATATATATAAAACCTTTAAACATTTAGGATATGACCGACCAATAGAAGAGCAGCAGAGCCACAACACAAGCTGTGCCCCGAGAATCTGCCCATTTACCATCATCACCAAAACAGAGAAGCGCAAAGAAAGCTATGAACAGTCAACCAAACATAGCAAAACCAAAAGGCAGGCAATGCACACTGTGATATGCAAATCACATGTCTTTGCTTTTCCCATTCCAGCACGTGGTCCTATTTTTCGAATTATGGTAATTTTGCACTCCCGTTTTTGTCCGTTGGTTTGCAACATCAAATTTCATTGCGCTATTATCAAGAGACAAAATGAATGCCACATTTTACATCTTGGGAGATGTATAAATGTAAGAAAATAGCTTTGAATATGCAGACTGCAGCCAGATAGCAGGTTGCAAATATGTGCATGTACTCCCTGAGGTTTGTTCAAGTGACGGCGTTGCGGGCTAAAAGAAAATGGAGTGCGAAGGTTAAAGATTAGGTTAATCGTTAACTCAGTGTGTTACATTATATTTTTTAAAAAGTCACAGCTTCCACTTAAAAAATTCGCCTTCTAGCACATCCACTGGGTAGAGTGACCCCAGTTTATGGAAGCCGATTCTGGAAGCTATCAAGCGTTTCGGCTAACGATGGCAGTTATTTATTTTTCTTTACTGGTTTTGGATAAGAGTTACGTTCGGTTAACCTTTTCTCTGGTAACATTAAAAGTAAAAACATGCTGATTGATAATACTAATAATGATGTAAACTAAGCAGCACAATGTAAACTAAGACACAAAATGTAGAGCAGTTATCGTTACCTAAAGGTTTTCTGCCATTATACCACTTGAAATTGCATTGCTTCCACGTAAACATAAAGAAAACTCAGATTAGTTGTGTAGCAGAGTATGGAAATGTACTGTCTGTGTACGTGTTGTACCTGTGGATCCTGGCTCAGTGTTGGAGAGGTTCTGGAAACACTGCAGTTTGATTTCATAGAGGATGTACATCTGCTCCTGTGCAGAGAGAGGGCCATCAAACCCCATCTGTGGAACAAACAAGATCAGATCTGTCACCCTCGATCTATATGTGTTTAAATTAACCTTTGCTTATGGCTTTTTTAAATAACATTTGGGGCATCTTTTCATATCCCTTCTGCTAACAGGTGTGGCCTCCATTGGAGAAAAGCGGAGTAAAGTCATGACAACAAAAACAATGGTATTTCTACCATAGTTTTTGTTGCAGAGAGAAATACAAACGTGTTATTGTGCATTTATAATTGTAACTTTTAAGTGTAAAATTCTTTATATTTTACCATTACAGAAGGTTATTTGTGGGTTAATTTAATTTAATTAATTGGATCCCTATCCATGAGACATTAAGTTGTAGTTGTTACATTCAAAGCACAAAGTATGTGCAACCATACAGTTTTCTGCTGTAAATAGTATTAGAGTCTTAGTGCGGTTTAGGTTATTGCATTACAAATTACAAATCTGGAAACATTGCATGAATTATATAGGTAAATTGTTTTTAACCAGTGCTTTCATCTCTCCTTGTTTACCTTTGTGCATCTTGAACTATTTCATTGAAGCCATAGTTAGAATCTCAAAACTAAACAATGCTTACTCCATTTAACACCTGCACATTAAGATGGAAAACTGTTGTTTGTTTCCAGCTTTAAATGTGCTGCAACAATTCTGGAAGACAGAATTACATGTTTATTTTGACAACATGTTGTTCAAAAGGAAATCCATTTTCAAAATAGTCTAAGATGTTATGAATGTACTGTTTTTGTGTGTGTTCTTCTGTTTTTATTTTTAGGAAATAGTGAGAACCAGAACAGTTCTGACAGTTGACTTCCTGAAGTTTCTTCACTTCTGCTCTTAACCACATTCTGACTCGCTTGTCCTATCCCTGTGTCTCACAAAGGTAACAACCAATATAATAAACTAAACTCTAAATTTTAAAAACCTAATACAACACCGAATGTATCGTGAAAACGAAGGTGCTGATGTAAGCCCTTAAAAAGTAATTGATAATGAAGCATCATGAACACAAGTGAAGTTAGAGGTTTTCTAAATGTATATATATATATATATATATATATATATATATATATATATATATATATATATGTATGTATACATATACTCTTATATTGTTACAGATTCAATACAGATTCAATGTAGAAGTTTCAGATCATTATTGTTATTAACAACATGTGAACTGCAGTCAGCAACCTTTTGCTTGCACTCACATGCGCGCTGGCGCTCTGTATCAACCAAACAGTGACAAGACATTACATTACAATCATATATCATATCTAGAATGATGTTGCATAGAAATCAGTCAAAAGGATGTTAGAGGCAACCAAGACAGTCGGGATAAGTCTCAGTTTTTAAGTTACGTTACAATCTGTTCACATTATACGAAGCGATTAATACATGTAAATTGTCACATATAGTACACTTTAATTGCTGTGGCAGTCCTTCTGACCTTTAAATAAGACTCAGTTTATGGCTGGTCTGTGAGGCTGTACTTCTAGACACAGTGGTAATTGGAGCTAAAAGCAGACAACAAAACAATGCTAAATATGCTGTTATTGAACAAGGAACACCAAAATCATTACAAACCATTATCTGGGGACAATGAATCATTGTTTGGAGATAACTGCCGGCCTACATTGTTCCAGTGCACTGGACTACATGCAACTTTTGCAAAATTATTAAAGTCCTTTGTCTTATATTCCTTTTTTAAATGTTTAAGTCCTGAGGTTTGCACACCTGCCTCTCCTTTTATTCACAATTTTTCACACAAGGCTACCTGGTAAAAGATGTTAAGCCCTTCAAGTGTAGAACAACCAAACACTGGTTGCTCATCATCAAAAGAAGCAATTACACTCAAAATATATATTTGGAATAAAGGGACAGCATGTCCACGGTTTCCATGTTTTATTCTCTGGTGTTCTGATCATTTTTTCAAACCTCAGTGATTTTTTGTTTTACTTTTAATTAGTTGTTGTTGATTTCAATCATTTGACTCACTGTTGCTGTTATTGTTCTAATATTCTGCTCAATTTGTTGCACCTTTATACTTTTATTACTAGAAGTACCAGTAATAATACAGCAGCCGAACAAAAACTACTTTGTCCTATTAAGATGTCCAGAAAGGTTCTAAGGGTGTTGACGTTAGTTCAAGCTGTAATACCGTGAGTCATGAGTCTTCCTTGTGGGAGCGCATGAGCCACGCTGTGATGTCGGGTCAGATGTACAAATGTTAACAAACAAGATATTCTTAGATTAAGCACCACAGTCAGAAATGAAATAGTTATTGTATGAACGTTTTAACCACACTGTATCTACTTGTCTGTTGAGATAGAAATAGTTCCAGACACTGTAATTCCATATATGCACCGACAAGTTGAATAAAGTCATCATTATGAATTCTTACCGTCTCATAACCTGTCAGCCTGTCATGAAGAATGACATTGTATTTATAGTACCAAGTCAAGTTCGCTGAACCGTGTAAAATATGATCCCTGGCAGGCCGTTAAGCACACCAATCAGGCAGACTGAATCTCCTCTGAAGAACTCATCATTGTTAAAATGTGCATGCTCATAAGTGTGGGTGCATTAGACACATTAGAATAGGATGCCTTGGACTGTTTACTGTAATACATGATGTCTAATGTCTGACATTTCCATTAAACTGGAAATGCTGTGGCACAACCCAGTCTCATTCATTATAACACGTCGTAGCTGTCATGATTGTGTCCACGCCAAGCCTCCAGGAAGACCGGCAAACTGTCGAATGACGATTGTCAAGTATGTTAGTGAAGCTCAAAAATAAAAAGAATTCCCAGAGACATCTGTAACTCAGTGGATCTTCTTTTTAGGTAAATCAACTTCCCAGTATATGAACATATGACAAGTACATAGTTAAATCATTAGCTCCTAAAAAATTGTAAAATGCACTAATAGCTGAATCCACATTCATGTGAACAAGCCTGAGTACAAGCGTGGACAAGGGTTTGGAGGCAGAGTTAAAGGAGGGGGGGTGTAAGGGGGTAGGAGACTCTTGGCTCTGACGTCTTCCATGATCAAAGCTCGTCGTACAGCTCACTGTTTTCCCTCTGTTTAGAGTTCCCTTTCATGAAAAAAGGATTACATTGACAATACAATGCACTGAATGGACAGTACATGCAGTTGAGTGGCAACAATCTGCTGAATCTATCAACTCCTCTTCTGGCTGCCGTTAGATGGCCATTGATAAACACCTCAGCATTCAGAGAGCCGACTGTGGTCAACAGATCAATAACGTCCACTTTCAGCACCTCATTTGACCCAAAGTGCAGAATTATGGTTTTCACAGTTGGGTGTGCAGCCATCATATGCAGGATCCTTTATGAGAAGTCAGCGGCCAAAGCCTTTGAAAAACAGAGTATTTTGGTGCGTTTTTTTTGCTGCACATGATTTTTAGATCTTTTAAAGCGAAGTCACCCACAATCAGATTTTGAGGCCCATTTGTTAGCTTTCCACGCAGCCTTTTGCTTCCTGAGTTACTTCCAGTCCTTAACTGGCTGTGTGAGGAAGATGGGATATCCAGCTCATCAGGATCACTGGAGCTGCCCTCTAGCTGCACACTTGTTTGCTGGGGAGGTTTGTCGCTACGGTTTACTTAGACAGATGTCCCCGGCTGTGTCCTCCTGACTAGAGGGGTTGAAGAGGCCCTTTGCCTGCATGACAGCAAAGGCCAGCCGGTCACATCACAAACTCCAGGGAGCTATAGGCTCTGCATGGTACTCATCCTCCCGATTCACAAACAATAAAGACAACCTTGAACCTTGCACAAGACAAGAGCTGTTTTCTTCTTCAATACTTAGAACCACATCTACAATCTACAACTAAGAACCATCTTCCATTGTGTTGACCAGTTGTGTTAACCTAAACCTTAGCACGCATTATAGACATGCCAACTGAAGTCTCCCAGGATCAAAGTTGTGTGCTTTCTACGCCCACCATCCAACCCAACTGTCTCCTGTGGCTTCTGTTCAGCAGAACGCAACCCTTAATTAACTGGAAGGCAATACTCCAAGCAGTAACTACACAATAATGTTATCTTTAGGGAAACAGGGCTGCATAGTAAAGTAAGGAGAGAGGAGAGAGGGGGAGATCAAGGAGAGTCAGAAGTGACGTTTTAAATGAGAGAGATGAAAGGCAGGCTGTTGTTTCTTTACAATAATCTATGGTGTGTAGTCACAGGCAACGATGGTGCATATCTTTCTTTTTAGCAGCAATTCACCGGTTTAGTTATCCATGGACAGACATTTGTTGATCTGGCTTTCTAAATTACCCAACAAGTCGACGAGCTGCCTCAGTCAAAGGGTCAAACTGCATTTCTTCACTCCAAACATTTTTGAGCTTCTTTCACTATTGAAGACACCATACTTTGCAGTAAAATGTTGTGCAATACGGATATGTTTTGTTTGTTGTTTTGTTTGTTGTTTTTTTGTGTAAAAATGGGGACTTGAAATGTTTCATCTCCCTCACTGAGAACTCGAGATCTTTTGATATGCAAATATTAGGATGCCTGCAGTCCTGAATATAATTTCATAAAAGAAATCACAATGTGAGTTTTATGTCTGTACTTCAAGATATGAGGAAAGGTTAGGTCTATCTTTAAAAGCCAAATCAAACCAAATCAAACATGCATATGTGGTGTCTTCACAATGAGGAGGGAACAAATCTATCCATTCTGTTATTTACAATTTTTTAATGTAATCCTTTTTCTTCAGTATTTGTAGTGGTCCTGGTGCTAAAGGTGCTGTCCATGGTGCTGATAATGCTGGAAAACTCTCCTTCCTTCAATTAAAAATAGTACACCATTCTGAGCGACTCACAGGATCACTCACAGTTCAGTCACTAATAACTCTGCATGTCTGGTGTTTAATTTGACACAATCTTACTCATCAAAGGCTTATGGTACACACTTTCATGTGACTTAATCCCTTGTTGTTGCTGTTCACCGCTGCCAACATTTAAAATGAATCATTTGGAATTCCAATGATGTGAGAGTGAAGCACATTGGCCATTTAGAGGAGCTGTTAGGGTTAACTCTTTTTAGGGGTTGTCATCATATTACATATTATTTCATTTCATTTTGCTGACGCTTTTATCCAGTGACTTACAATAAGTGCATTCAACCATGAGTATTGTGACGGTAAAAATATGTGTTATTTTGTGGACTGGTTCAAGGGCAGAGCAACAGGGAGGATGGGGAGGAGAACAGATGGCCATATGCCTTATCGAAACCAATACACTCTGTTCTTTGTTCTTCTCAATTCTTATCCAAGACACTCACACTGTTCCTTCGTTTGTCGTCATAGTGGGCCCTGGAGGGGGGTGCATGTGCTTGTATAAATCACGATGTAATACAATGTATGAATCAAGAGATTCGCTCACTGAGATACATGGCTGTTAAACCCTTTTCCCAGCTTGCCATCTTGAATAAACGGAAAGAAAACTTTGATTCCTTCGAAGACTCTGTTTGTTACAATTGAATATTTGAACCACAACTCTCCTCCTGATCAAACATAGAAATCTTCCACCACAGTACAAACTCAGAACAACAAGAATCAAGAAAGCACAATTTCTTTAAGAAGGCCAAACTACAAAATGCTATAAGTAAGTGCTACTATTGAAGTGCTATAGATCTGCTACCAGATTTCACTTGTCTGTTTAATTAAGCACATTGGCTAGCATCAAATGCTGCAAAAACAATATGGGCAGTGTACGTGTGGAAAAAATGGTCAGATGATGACTATTGATACAACTCCTTAAATCAGGAACAAACACCTCCTGGGATGTCAAGCTAATTACATACATAACAAGACTTTCTGTAGTGCTGGTATTGCACTGATGTTATGACTAAATAAAGGTCAGCCCTGAGAAGAAAAGCTGTTCATTCTGTACACATGACATCTATTGCTTCTGTCCATCCGGGGAGAGGGATCCTCCTCTGTTGCTCTCCTGAAGGTTTCTTCCCCTTTTTCCCTGTGAAAGGTTTTTTTCTGGGGAGTTTTTCCTGATCCGATGTGAGGTCCTGGGACAGGGATGTCGTATGTGTACAGATTGTAAAGCCCTCTGAGACAAATTTGGAATTTGTGATTTTGGGCTATACAAAATAAACTGAATTGAATTGAATTGAATTAAAGCTGTTGAGAATAATACACTGCAAAGGCAACCAGAATAAAGCCTTCTAAAGCACATGGCTGACCTTTTGCATGTAAGGGAAAATACCTCAACAACACTGTAATAATGAGGATATTTACAAAAGAGATGAGAACATGCTACAATATCAGTATTATGTATAGCTGGATGGTTGTGTCAACTCGGGAGGCAACGTGAGCCACGTTTCTGTGGTCAATTCTTCACAAAATAATATGTTTATAGAGGTGGTTGTTAAAGTGCAAAGCAATAAAACTTCAGTAGCAAAAATAGCAACTATACTGTCAAATATGTTTAATAGAGACACAAAGTGTCCTTACCTGTGCGTCTACAGAAGCCCAGCACAAGAACAAGTTTAAGATTAATATCCATACAAGCAAGTCCATAGTTCGTCGGTCTGCCTTCATCTCCAATGTTAACATATATCTCTCTCTATATATATATAAATGAACTATGCGTTCATTTGAATGTAAGCAGCCTTATGCTTGAGATAAACACGCCGCATCCTTGATTATTAGAGAAAGTTCACATTGTTGTTGTCCAGAACTGAGTCTTCCAGCGCAGTGAGAGACAGGTCGCGGAAGTGGACTTCATCAGAGCACAGATTCCACGTGTTGGTTTTTTTCTGCCCATTCAGGTTTCATTCGGCTCTCAGGAAAGAGTTCCGTGACATCGCCGCCCGCAGGTCGTCGGTAGTCTGGAATGCGCGCGGGGGTCGCTAAAAGCGAGCCTCGCGCCCTGTTTCGTCCTGATGAAACAAATCAATAAAAAAACTTCAGCCCGTGCGCACTCTCCATCGCGCAATTGGATGGAGCGTGAATTCCGCGTGCCTCTCTCGACCCTGTGCGAGTCGTCAGCACGTGATCAGATTCAGATGTCCTCTTTCCTCGCGCAGTAAATCACGGGAAAGGAAGCGGGGACACAAACCGAGGCGTGCGTCACTTTTGGCAGTGCAATGTGTTTTTGACGCAGATACATGCTTTCTAAGAAAGTGGCCAACTGTAAATTAGAATATGTTATTAGTTTTTATTCATAGCTTCTTTGTCAAAACCTCCAAGTTCAGCTCAAGCAACTGTAATAGTAATAACCAATGTTTGTTTTTTTTACTTGGGGGACATGAATTGTGACAATAACATATTTAATAGACTAAATTATCACCACGCTTTGTATCCATCTTATCTTGTTATGATGTATGTTAACTTATTTTAAGCAGAAACTCAGCTTGTATTTTTCACAGCATAAGCTTTGATAATATTGTGATTTAATAATTGCAATATGATGGTTTTTTTGCCCTATTTGAGGCAGGTAAAACAAGTGGTAAACACAATACGATCACCATGAACTTGATATGGAAAACATAAAGGACCCAAACGCAGATAAGACAGCCAGACTTGTGCAGTTAATGATTTATTGTAGAATAAACAATCACAGAGGGAACAACACACAGACGTCACAAAATAAAACAGGAAAATAAACAAGAAACTCAAGACCATGATGATTGAATACAAAAAAAAGAAAAGAAAATGTGCAGCAGAAAATAGCGACTGTTATAATGTCATGGCATTTTGCTTTAAAAAAACAAGCAAATACATAATGTGTCCTTTCCTGTGCTTCAACTGAAGTTGACTGTGTGGGTTTATTGTATCTCCTTTTTACTGAAGGTTGAAACAAGGAACAAGGACTTTTACACTCAACTTATTATGCTATGTGTAAGTACGGAGCCACACAAACATTATTATAACAGTGAGAATGAATTAACGCTTTGATCAATCATTCACAACATTTAACTTGAAAAGCATCCCATCTCATATTCAAGCCCAGTCAACGCAACATGTTTTCCAGCGAGAGGCCATGGTGTCAAAGCAGCTGTCCATGGTGCTGGCAAGGCACCAAATGGCAGCAGCATGGAACAAGCATTAGTGAGACACAAGCCTGTCCAATATTCTTTCTTTCACATGTGTGCTTTAGTCAGTATCCGGTCTGTTACATTAAATTACATTTAGCTTACAATACATTCAACCGTGAGTACAAACTCAGAACAACAAGAATCAAGAAAAATCTTGAAGTGCTCTAAGTAAGTGCCGTCTAAGGGCTACTAAAGTGCTACTTACTTTGAGCATGCATCGCTATGTGCCCGGACTGCAGCACAACACACAATGACTCAGTGATGAACTCATTCAGCGCATACACCACGGACCCACACTGTGCGTCATCCTGTTTAAATCCTTTAATGAAAACTGTTGACATTTGTGGGCTGTCATTTACCCAGCATGCAATGGGTGTAAAATACACCACTTTGTGTAACAATAGGGGACAGACAAAAAACCTGTCCGCCAAGAAGAGAGAAAATATGCACATTTATCGGCAAAAACCTTCTGAATGCATTTTTGCAGAAATAGAAAAAGATCCCGAAGCGAGCGCCCTCTCTCATCAACATCGATTTGAATATGCTGATTTCACACTGAAGCGCCTGTTATTTCTCCGCCCAATTAGTTGAAAAAGGGCATCCACTTTTGCCCTGCCAAGGCCTCCTCACAGCACTGAACCGATGGCCTGCTATGTCCCATCCATTCACTCTCGTGACACCTGAAGTGAAATGAATGAAGTGTCCAATCCTACGTTAGCAACCGTAACTAGGCACAGGGGGCCTGTCAATTTTCCAGCGGGGGGGCTGGAACCTGCAAAGTCCGACTGCCGATATACTCAAAGTTTAGAGGAGAGTGTCGTATTTGTAATCTTCCTGAAGCCAAGAGCGCAAGAGGAGGGATGTCGGATATGGACTGAGGAGCGTGGAAGACCAACATGATAGCAAATAAAGATGGATTTGGAATATCCATAACTTATATTGTTGTAAACACCACATTGACATGTCATGGGTTCAGGGGCTAAGCGAAGGGTCAGCTCAGCTTAAAAAGAGCACTTCGGACATCCAAAGCAATTAAATTGTTATATTTCAGTGCACTTTTTCACACAGAGCTGATGTAGACCGTACTGTATAATATTATTTATGGAGACCATTCCCACCATGAGCTAAAGTGGCAAAGGGAAAAAACTCCCTTTGAAGACACATAATTCTTTCATCGAGCGAGATAATTAATCTGTTCAAACATTTAATGAGATAAGGAAATCACATTCACTATTACATGTATTCAAAGAACTTAATGTCCCCTCCAAGTGAATACATACTCCTGGGTCAATGTGTATTAACGTGCCACAACCTGAGTGTGTGCTATTATAGACACAAATAGCACACACTCAAAAACATGCATAACAATTTATCAGAGGGTATTGAGATACCGGCAGAAAGGAGAGAGGAGGGGGAGACAAGACAGCGTAAAACTATTTGAGAGAGAGATGAAGAGTAAGTTAGAAAAGAGAACAGTTAGTGTATTATTGTAACACTGAGGCACGCACGATTCAAGCAATTAACTGATGTGACATTCAAACATGATTGGCAGGGCCGAGAATTAGTTTTTCACATTTTACTTGTATCCATATTAATAGTGGCCAATATGTTTCCGTATAGCTGGCTCATTCATTCTTAATGAAACATCAGCAGTCGAAGAAAAAAAAGGAAAGGTTTGTTAATTTCACAGATGTTTTGTTCCTAATACTTTATTATAATATGAAATAGATGGTATATTGAATCCGTATAGACCTCCAATATATTTAAGGTGCCCTCACAGCTTTCTTCAGCTCCATCAGAAGCTTCAATCAAGTGTATTATCGTCACTTTTCCTCTCAAAAGCCTCAGAGGACGCTGCTTCGCTTTCACCATGAGTACCACAACATTGATGTTTCTGCTCCCAAAATTGTAAACAAGGACACTCGTGATTTACTAGGTGAGTCAGTTATAAACAGGGAAAAGTGTTGAAAATGTGATTTTTGAATGCTGATTATTTCATGGCAGCTTTGCATATATATGAGGCTCACATGGGGATGCAGACTGAAAACCTGCTGGCGTGTTTGGTTTTACAAAGATGCTGTGAGCCTTTGTTGAATTTTCAGTAATAAGTTGTTTTGACCTCCAACTGATTCATTATCTCGCAACTCCCATAGAGGCTATTTACATTTTTACAGTTATTCAGTTTGCTCATTGGGGCTGAACATAAAAAGGTTAAGAACTGGCCTTTTAGCTGTTCTTACATTAAAGAATGTTTTTTCTAAACAGAAGAATTTACTGGCATGGTCGATGGCCAAAATAAAACCTAGCATTCCATACCATTTAAATGTTTTATTATTTTAATAAAAGACACAACTCTGTTGACGTTTTCCTCAAATTAGTCACAACACATGTTTTCATTCATATTAAGAAAGCTCAGTTTGATAGCTAATTAGCAATGAGCTGCAGCTGTAGTCAAGTCAATCTTTATTTGTGTAGCACATTTAAAAACAACAGTTGACAAAAGTGCTGAACAGGAATAACACATTAATATGAGGAAAACAACATTAAGAGCAGAAGAAACAATAAAACATAATGTGCATATAATAGCAGAAAAAGAATTGCAACACAACAGAAGACGACGTCGAACCCGTTTGTGCATCGTAATCGTTGCAGCTGGGTGGTAAGTTGAGCAGTTCGACCACAGCACCCTGCATGCTGCGGTACGTGGGTATTACATCACGGCTAAGAACCAAATCAGATTGGGTTCTTAGCCAAAGGGTGTAGTTGTGTTTTTCCCTTAAATGTCAAAGATGACGTTTACACTCCCAGAAGGGTGTAGCTAATTGTCTCTAATGAATTGACACTCTGACGTGACAGACAGAGAGTGCGGTTGCTCTCCTGCTCGAGATGAGAGGAGAGCTGATTGAGGCAGTGACTCCTGCCATCTTGCTTCCCAGCATGACGAGCGTGTCCCGATGATGTTGGGAAACACTCACTATGATTTAAATGTTACCGTTATTGTCCAACACTGAGTTTTTGATTGGAGAAAACCCGTTACCATGCCAAGTGTACTGCTAGCAGTGGTGTATAGTAACAAAGTATAAATACGTTTTTACTGTACTTAAGTTGTTTTTTGGGATATCTGTACTTTACTTTACTATTTATATTTCTGTTGACTTTCACTTTTACTTCACTAAATTTTGCAAAGAAAACTGATACTTTTACTTTGATACATTTTCCCTGAAACCTTCGTTACTCGCTACAAAATCAAATCTATCTTTTGAAAAAAAAAATGAATCATGAGACCAACGTCGGGGACTGTGGTGGAACACAGACTCCAAGCAAGCAGGTTGAATCAGTGGTGCTAGCTTGAAGTTACATCATTGGTTAATCACGTTATTGCGCAATTGCAAACAAGTGCTCTCAAAGCCGCGTTCTTTTGATACAGTGATGCCCAGGATGCTAACTTAGCTAGCGACTAGCTACATGAGTAGATGACGGATTTCATGATGGAAGCAGAAATGGAAGCACCTGCTACTCCCGCAACAAACGACGGTGGTGACGAAGACCAACACCGGATCGGAGTATATCTCTGGCTGGGGAGGGGAGACAGGTGTCTGATCTTCTAATTTAGCTATACATGGTGTACGTTCGCTATCTATCATAAATTCAATGCGACATTAGTGTAGTACACAGACCGCTAGCGAGTTAGTGAGCTGAGGAAGTGTTGACAGTTGTGAGATTGTTGATTTGAGTCATCTTAGCTATAATCATTGCAGCACTAGTTGGCTAACGTTAGATAACGTAATGTTAGCTAGCCACCACACGATTGACAGGAGCCACGAGAGCGCAGCATTACAATTTGAACCGCGTCGTAGTGCGCAGACTGTGCGTAAACGGTGCGTAAACTGTCTGTAAACTGTGCGTAAACTGTCTGTAAACTGTGCGTAAACTGCGTGAACTGTCTGTAAACTGTCTGTAAACTGTGCGTAAACTGTGCGTAAACTGTCTGTAAACTGTGCGTAAACTGTGCGTAAACTGTACGTGAACTGTCTGTAAACTGTCTGTAAACTGTGCGTAAACTGTGCGCACAAAGCTGTCTGTGAAGCTGAACACACCTCTACCTGCCTCAGCGGCCTGTGAAATGCTATTTAGCATTGAAGGACTAGTCTTCAGCCCAAAAAGTTATTTTGAAGATGAACAGGACATTTTTCAGTTTCACTGGGTTGTTACTTTCGGTGCTGCTTTAGTATTGATCATGTTTTGATATTTGAGTTGTGGCCCTTTGTTTTTTTATTAACAGCATTTACTTGCACTTTTACTTTCACTACTTGAGTACATTTAATATCAGAAAATTACTTTTGATACTTAATTACAGTAAATACTAGATACTTTAAGACTTTTACTCAAGTAGTATTAGCTCATAGGTGACTTTTACTTTTACTAGAGTCATTTTCTTTACTTTTACTCAAGTATTGCTTGTGGCTACTTTATACACCACAGACAGCATGCTGGTTGGCTCAGAACAGACCCACAACAATGACTTAAGACTCAAGAATAAGAGCAAACCCAACGAAACAGGCAAGTTAACACACGGGTGGAGAATCAAAGTCCAGGATATCAGGCAGGCAGGATCAGGTCAGACCTGCAGGTGGAGGGCTTAATAGGAGGGCAGCTGGGAGAGGCTGAGTCTGGAACAAGCCATTTAGTGAGAGTGTTAATCTGTCAAAATGATTGGATGAGTGTTTAGGTCAAATTTGTGACACCATGACCTCATATCTAAAACCTTTAGATAAAATAATCGTTGTTGATCGAACATATGTAATGCATTGTGATTGAAAAACACACAGGATTTAGACTCTATTGTAAATCTCCTTTAATCCCTACTGTTCTGTGCCGCAACACATGTACAAATTAGTTGCTCTTGAACATAATGTCATGTTTCCACAGTGTGCACATTTTTTTTGTATAAAATCCTGATTTCTTTTCAGTGGTTTTAATAAAACAACAGTTATATAAAATATTAAAAAAGACAGGTATGCATTTCCCTCACTTTAAACCATGTGGTTTTAGTGGTTGGAAATTGTGGACACAGGGTTTTGTCCTAAACTAGCACACACTGAGACATTTCAATTGAACATTATCCTGAACCCTGCTGGATACTTGAATAGCTATTACAAAATGTCATCTGCTGTGTGGAATAGCTGCAGCCGACTTATTATAACTCCATAACTCCAAAAGGTTGTGAAAGTGAAAATGCAGTATTATCAGGGTGGACTTTTAAACCTAGAGTAATGACTGAAGTTATGGTGTTCATTGAAAATATTATGAAAATGAATATTTTAGCTGCCAGTCATCCCATTTGTTGACTGTCTGAATGCATGAGAGGAACAACATGAATATCGTATTGCATTTTGGGGAATTTAAAGGCCATGGTGAAAGACAGTATAATAATTACAACATATACCTACAAGTTCCCCTTGCCATTTCCTACACATGTATTGTTTTAAAAAATGACATTTAGCTTGACTTAATATGAAAGGGAAGGTTGTTACACAAGAAAATCCCAGTATAGAAAAATAACATCTTTCTATTTTACAAGGAACATTGCATGACATGATTTTTGCTCCTGTGTTGCAGGTACGTTGGCTTGGAACCATGTCAATTATATATATAATTTTGTGTGTGTGTGTGTAGGATGGTCTAGTTAAGGTGGGTTGGATGGACTGCACCTCACAGGAACAGCTCTGTGACAGTTTCCAGGTATTTTTCAGCACTACTGATAATACTACTGATATTACCAATGTAAGATACGTACTAGTATTGGTGTCTAATCCTTCTGCGGTATTTCAGGTGACCAGTGGAGTGACTGCTTTGTTCCCACCTGGAAGTTCTCTGGATCTACAAGGCAGCATACTGGTAAGACACAGAACACAGTGCTGTGCTTTCTTTAGTCATTGTAGGTGGAGTCCTGCAGCACTGACTCAAACGTGTCTGTGTTCCAGTGGCTGAATACTCTGGACAGTAAGGAGATTTACAACGAGGTCATCAACCACCTGCCTGATCTGGAACAACTGACCAGTAACAACTTCCAGGTACACACACTCACAAATACCCTACAACCTTTAGGTACTCATACTCACAAATACCCTACAACCGTTAGATACTAACACTCACAAATACCCTACAACCTTTAGGTACTCATTCTCACAACTACCCTACAACCTTTAAGTACTTATACTCACAAATACCATACAACCTTTAGGTACTCATACTCACAAATACCCTACAACCTTTAGGTACTTATACTCACAAATACCATACAACCTTTAGGTACTCATACTCACAAATACCCTACAACCTTTAGGTACTCATACTCACAAATACCCTACAACCGTTAGATACTAACACTCACAAATACCCTACAACCTTTAGGTACTTGCATTCACAAATACCCTACAACCTTTAGGTACTCATACTCACAAATACCCTACAACCGTTAGATACTCACACTCACAAATACCCTACAACCTTTAGGTACTTGCATTCACAAATACCCTACAACCTTTAGGTACTTACATTCACAAATACCCTACAACCTTTAGGTACTTACATTCACAAATACCCTACAACCTTTAGGTACTTACATTCACAAATACCCTACAACCTTTAGGTACTTATACTCACAAATACCCTACAACCTTTAGGTACTTACATTCACAAATACCTTACAACCTTTAGGTACTTACATTCACAAATACCCTACCACTTCCAGCTACACACACTCACAAATACCCTACAGCTTTCAGTTGTACATCGACACTCTAAAATACAAAACAAAATGTTCAGTCTGTTTTAACTTCTTATCCCCAGAGTAAGCTCGCCCATCATCGCTGGTTGGTGAGTTTTATGTTTGGAAACGGAAGCCCCGCCTCCAATGCCATTTAGCTTGACTTAATATGAAAGGGAAGGTCAGAAAATCCCAGTATAGAAAAATAACATCTTTCTATTTTACAAGGAACATTGCATGACATGATTCTTGCTCCTGTGTTGCAGGTACGTTGGCTTGGAACCATGTCATTATATATATATATATATATATATATATATATATATATATATATATATATATATATAGTTACAAATCTTTAACTCAATCTTCAATAGATAATAATACAACTTGCTTCCTTATTGGTCCAATACTTGTTCTGGGACACTGGATTAATAAGGCAAGTCAAAGTCTCTTCACCTTCATATTAAAACAAAAAACAAGTGAGATTTTCATTTTTTATTATGCACTTGAATGTAATTTGTGAGCTATGTTGGCTGCTATATGCTTGCAAAGCCCTTGAAATGGTTTTATTTTTCTCTCATTCTTACAGTTGTGAAAGCTATTTTATTCTGATCGTACCTTCTTCTCGACCAGAATACTGAGGGGTACTTTAGTTTTTCAAATGTATGTTACTTAATACTTCTTATTCATTAGGGAAATATCAACTTACAGAAACCATTAGCATAGATTACACTACAACACTAACAAGTTAAATCCACTTTTTTTTATCTATCCAGCGTGGGATTTAATAAGTAAATATTGTTTAACAAGTCTGGCTCCCTGAACATTAAACTAAATGCTATGACACTGTTAAAATTATGAAAATGAATGGAGGCCAGAGGACCTCACTGTTTCCATGACAAAAAGCGTCCAGTTTGATGTGTGCTGGACGCTGTTTTTTATTGTGTTGGACAGCATTAAGTTCCAGTGCTTATATTGAATCAGTTCAGAACGAAGGCTGTGTGTGAATCCTCTCTGTGCACTATGTCACCACTCCGAGTGGAGGTGAAAAGAACAGGGCTGTATGCAACGTAATGATATTGTTATGGACATATCTGGAGCTCCCTGTAGTCCTCTCTTCTTATATGATCCCCCTTGTGTTGCAATTATGTATTGTGTGTGTCCTACTGTGGAATTGTTTTAAAACTGCTGCAAGCGTACTTAAAATATTGACATGCAAAATCAGATTTTTGGAGTGTGTTTACTCAAAATAAAAATAAAATAACTCCAGTAGCTGAACAACAAGTGGGAAAAAAAGAGCAGATGGTGAGACAGACGTGGTCAGCCAGCTGCTCAAAAATGATTGTTTTAAAATGTTGCAATAAGGAATCGCAGCTCAGCTCGCACCACACGTCTAAAGTCCCGTTACTAATCAGCAAAATATGCTAGTTTATAGTTTTTGTTAAAAAGAATGCAGTATAAGGACTTGTTGCTTGTACTAACTAACTGGTTGGTTTCTGGAGCTTCAGGCAAAAGCGTGATTCAGTTGTCTCCCCTTGAGGTGTCTGCTGTGTACACTGGATTTGATGGGTACACGGGGACGGCAGGAAGCCCAGGAGGCGGAGCAGCAGCGGGTCAGTAGGGGACAACAGGTCATTTTCTCTTGGAAAATTAATGTGGCCACGCGGCGCCCTGGTAGCTCACCGGCTGAGTCCTTACCGCAGGTTTGAGTCCAGCCCATGTCCTCCTCTCTCTGCTGTGTGGTTTCCTGTCTGTCTCTCTCACTATTAAACAAAACGGTGTCGAGCTCCTTGCATTTCATTGGCCTCCAGGTTTGTTATTTCTCTGGTATGGGCCCTTCCTTTTACTTTACATTTGTCAAATTAAAAATCTAATTAAAAGGAATTACTCTCATCCTAATAGCCCAGAGTCCTTTCTAGGGAATCAAATGCAGGAATTAATTTCCCATTTGGACCAGAATTTAAGATCTTGGACCATTATACTGTTACGTTGCGTCAGGTCTTCGGGGGCCAGGTTTCTCATCACACAAGCCAGTTGCCAGAAATCTTTTTTGTTACTGTATGTTTCTGCCCACTACGTGTTGGACGTTGACGAACCAAAAATACATTTCATCAGCACTATTCATATTAGCCTAGTATCACGAAGACATGTGGTTAACGTTGAGAAACGATTAGTTAGATTTAGGCAATAAAACTACCAGGTCAATGCTCGTGACAACATTATAGTTTAGGGTTTAAATAGTATTGTAACAATGTAACTTCCACAATATAACTTTTATTTAAATAGGAAGTTCTATTGAGATTCAAACCTCAGATAAACAACACAAGTAAACAGGTCTCCTGAGTGAAAGTCCTGTATTGTTTTTGTGACACTCATTGTTATACCATGAATGTTTAATACCACCTACCTTTAAATAACGGTCGCTCAATATACTACACCGCTTGCTTTGTGAGTTTTTCTTCACTAAGTTTTGAACCCATCATGATGAAGTAACAGAGCAAACAGGCGTAAGAAATACTTTGCTACAAGGTTGTACTTTTTAGACCGCTATTCTCTCAGCAAGTTTGCAGACGTATAAAACTCACAAGGCCAAACATGACGGAAAAATAGAAAAAGGTTGTGCTCACTAGAAAATACATAAACAAGTGGGTGTATTTCACCATGAACATGCACCAGATAAGAATAAGTTGGTGCAGCCATTTCACAAGAAAGGTTCAAACTTCCATTAAAGAATGAAATGAAATACGGTACTAAAAGGGATTAAATCAAATGCATCCTTAATAACAGCAACACAAAGAAAAACAGAGAGGTTACCAGATAGTTAAATAAGTATTGTTTTACATTGGGTCACATAAATGTTGTTTCAATCAGACATCATTGTCTGCACATTAGATCAAGTCTGTCTGAAAGGGTTTATACCTTATAGTACTTGCCTTTCTTAACATGTAAGCTCATCTTCTAAACAACTTCTCTCTCCCCTGAGTACAGTGTTTATAAATATACCCTGAACCCATTTAATCCCGCCTGCCTGCTTACTTAAGCATACAGACTAATGGATCCACCGCTGAGCTGCATGAATGTGGTACTGAATGACCCTCAAATGCAATGAAACAAAGCTCCCTTGAAATGATACTATAAGAGAAAGGCGGCCTGATAAATGAGCACCTACAGCTGCACTTAGTGGCGAAGGTTCTGCTCCTAAAAAGCTTGCAAGAAATTGTGAAAGTGAGATGCCGTTGCTATATAATCAGATGGATGTCAGTAGCACACAGTCTGAAAAGAACCCTGATCTGGACATTTATATAATCAGAAATGAGAACACCGGGTGACTGCTTTGAGGAGGTATAGAGCCAGAAAAGAACACATGATGTGCAAGATGAATGCAACGTGTGAGGTCAGCGAGGTGACCTCACGCATTGCCAGAGACTGTTGAGGAACAGCACCATTCACTTGCTCCACGTCTGTTAGCCTGCCTGTCTCCTTCAACAACAAGTCATTTCCACCTGCTGCTTATTCCTATTTAAAAAACAATCTATTGCCAAAGACCTGTTAAACCTTTTGTTGTTTCGTTCAAGTTGCAAAATGATAGTAATCGTTGAAATAGTTTCCCAGAAATTTGCATTGTAACAAGCATGCATTTGCTCTTTTAATGCAATTATTTGGCACATCTTGTAATTATGTTGCTTCTCTTTTAAATTGAAGAAAAGTGCAAACGTTTGTGTATTACAGAGGATAAGTAATCAGCACAGTGCTGACCCCTAGTGGCAAGACCCTCAAATGGCACAGAACCCATTCGTTACATTTCTGTCTCCATCCTGGTCCCCTTTTGATTGAAGATCTGCAGTCTATTAAAAAAGGACTCCGGTTTCCTCAGCTGCTTCACATCATTGCTGATTATACTAACATGGCAACGTTGCCTGATGACGTAAAGGTTGAACCGCAGTGCGTACATGAGATATTAAGCTCCAAAGCGGGTTCAGGTGGTTTCCCTTGATTCAGCGCCGGAGTGGAGACATTGCAGCCATCGAACACCTCGTGGTCTCGTGCCGAGTGCCTCTCCTCGCCACTTTCTCCCAGGACATGAATGTAAATCGATAGCAGAGACGCCGGCCGGCCTCACGTCCCCAGAGAGGCTTGAAATCAATGAAAAAAAAAAAAAAAAAAAGGGGTGATATCAGCATTCTCGGTGTTGAAATCAATGGACCTTGACGGCTCTGAGGATTAATGAGCGGAGCTTCTGCTGAACAAGCAAGATGACTCTCAAAACCTGTGTAGCCGTGTTCCCCTCTGACCACGGGCCATCCAGCAAAGTCATCTGCATTTTAATAGCATGCATACTCATCTACCAAAGAAAAGAAAGCAGAGAAATACGTGAAGTCACAATACTTGTATCTCTTTATTGAAATATAATCGACCCCTGAGGCTAGATTAAAAAAGGCCAGTTTGTTTGTGCCTCGTCTAGTTCCTCAGTCTGACACAGCCAGTTCAAACACAACAGACCTGTCCAAAAACACACGTTACACAACTGGTGCCACTGGTCCAAATGTTTGTTTTGTTTGTTATTAAAAACCCTCACTGCCACATACTGACAGCTTCAGGACATACAGGACTCAAATCAATTGCATAACGTCAACAAAACTTGGTGTCCATCTGAAAAAAAGAAATACAATTATTTCTACCTCTCCAATACATGAAAACAAACGTGCTCAATTTAGCTCACATGTAACCCAGGGTCAAATGATCGAGACATTATATTCACTTTCGGCATTTGTATTTGGTCTGCCTGAAATGTGAAGACGGTGCAACAGAGCTGCAGGTTTCTTTGTACCAGCCACGAGGATTCAGTCAGGAAAGGGAACTTTCTAATTTCAAAACTGGGATTTGGACCTCGAACCAAAAAGGTCAAAGAGTCAACTTGTGGACACCCGACTGGAACGTATACGCTCAGTCTGTGTTGAGGAGCTGTGTGCGACATTTTTTGGAAATATGCTTAGACGAGAGGATCGATACCGCTCTACACTAAATATGAAGCAAGCCTGCATTAATTGAGACTGGAAGCATAAAAGTCTTGAAACAGCTCGCCTGGCTTTTGTCCAAAAAGTAAGAAATAATCCAGCAGACAAGCCCACAGTTTGTATAGATCAGAGAAGATGTTCAGTGAGCTTCAGAGGTGCTGGTTGGCTGACATTGTTCCCCGGCCAGACTGGCGGCTTCCAGTCTTTACACTAAAGATATAAGACAACGACTGCTGGCTCCATTTTATGATTTTAATCTACCGACGTAACGCTCGGCAACGAATAGGGAAAAAACATGTAAGTGTCCATCTATTCATTTAAGAAATTTCACATTGAACAAAAACATAAAAAAAAAGGACTTGTTTTGTGTGATCATATTTTCTCCTGCGAGTCCTGCCACTCAAGTAGAGAAGAAGACCTCAGGATCAAACCGTTTCTTCTTCTTGGTCCACGACACATGAAACGTCTCTTCATGCTCATGGGTCTTTTGCCCTTGAGCACCAAAGAAATGAAAAAAAAGGGGGGGGGGGGGGGGGGGCTGGGGTAGCTTTTTGTCCAGGTCTGGGACACGCTGAGGTAACAGACAGTAATAAATTATTCAGTCGTTTAAAAAAAAAAAAATCACTTTGCAAGAATCATATCAATACTTCATATCAATAATACAAAATGGTATCAAATATACATGATGCAACATTTTCAAACACATTCAGTTTTTTTTTGTTGTTTCTTTTTTCCTCTGATCCAGAGTCTGTTGCTCAAGTACTCGTCCGTCCTTCTGGGAACTCTTTGAAAGTCCCGTTAACAGCAGACGGAGACTCTTCTTTCACTGAGGTTACTTTTTCCACTTTCATGCTGAGGTGAATTTGTACGCCATTCAATAACTGAGTGTAACATGGAACCTTTCCTTCAATACCTTTCGAATTATTAAATTCCAATTTATTTCATCTCCGTCACAACCGTCGCCGAGGCAACGGGCTTACACAGGCACACAGGGCTACAACGCAAATGGCCTCTTTGCTTGTTTTGTTATTCGATTTTTACATTCAAATAATTTTTGACCGTGCCCGGTTTGAACAGAAAGCAACATGCCAATAGGAAAGTCAGAAATTGTATTAAAAGTGCAAAAATGTATTCCTTCAAGAGACGGTATTCTTCCAGACAAAAAAAAAAAAAAAAAAAGAAGTTGTCCACCGAAACTTTAGTGCATTAACAGTACAAGCCATTTTATAGGTTATTAAATTGTCCATTCCCATCTAGCTCCCGACTGCAGACGTGAATGTACTGAATGTCTTGTTGCTTCGAGTGTTTCCTACAACTAAACTTAGTCTGTCAGGTCAACATGGCTTCACGCCCCGGGGCTACAGTATGTATCCCCAAACCAAAGGAGTGCTCTCCTTGACGGAGCATGAGTCGTCGTCCTGAATTCAGCGGTGCGGTCAAAAGCCCCTTGATTGAAATAAAGTGACATCACATTATTTTGGTTTGTGGCCAGTGCAAATCAGCTCCTTTCAGCCCACTTCAGATCTGAAACGTGAAGCGCTCGTTATCCCTTATCTATTGTCTTTTATCCCACGGATCTCTTGGAAAACAGCATTGAATTTGTTTACATGGCCACCTATAATTAGATATTTTTATATAAAAGAAATATAATATGTTTTGATAAAAAACTAAACAAACAAACAAACAAACATGGAAAGTAACTTGTTTGAAGATAATCTGTTAAGACTACAAAGACGCACACAATATCAGGGCTATTGTCCATACAGTACTGGTGAAGACTGCACTCATTATGCCATTGACAATGACTGAGGAGGCAACCGAAATAAACCATAATTATTTTTCAAACACTTGCTCTGTGTTGTTATTATGAGAAAAATAAGTGTCTGTAAACATGGCCGCTGACAGTGTTGGCAAAAATCCTGTTATGTTGACATTAAAGTGTAACCACATACACCGACCAATCTCACCGTTCTTTACAATTACTATATTTAAACACTTATTCAAACCAGCCGATATGACCACAGCGCTCAGCTGTCCGTCACACCTTTTCTCAGCGTCACGTCTCTCTCGTCACGGCCGTCCGTCCGTCCACTCTGAACTGACATTTCAAAACCAGAGTTCACGCGACGCCCACCGAAACTTCTATTTTCACTACCCAAAAACTACCCTGTCGCCACTCCCGTGTTCATCCGCCATGCCCTCGGCGAGGTCCACTCTACGCAGAGAGAACGCAGCACAACATTTCCAAAGAGCTCACAGGTTCTTCTGTTCCAGAAACTGTGAGGATAGAAAGGTGACGACCAGCAGGTTGTTGAAAAAGACAAAAAACAAGGTCCTCCCCTTTTCCACCTTTTCTCAAGAAGACAAAAGTTCCAATGTCAAGGGGATGCTGCCCCCCCCCCCCCCTCCCCCCCCTCCCCCCCTCCAGGGTCTGTCTTCTAGTGCCACATTTGAAATTAAATTGATGGCCTTGATTGAGAAACCGTTGAGTTACACTGTAGTTCTGTGTTGAATAGAGACGGAAGGGACGTTTGAAAAAGGGACCATGACTTGAGGAGAGAGGGCTCAGCTCTCGCTCCAAAGGCTCTGTGAAGGGTGAGGGGACATCGGTCCAACGTTTCAGATTCACTTTTTCCAGCCGCTCGGCGACCCTGTTGTGCTCCAGTCGTTGACCACTGCTGGGGAGTTCCCTGACATCCAAAAGGTATGTGGGTGTGCGTTACGAATGATGAACAGGACGAGGGAGGTCACAATATGGCGCAGTGGAACCGGTGGGAACCTGCAGAACGCTCTGCTCTCCATTTCATCTTCTTTTTCTTTTTCTGGTTTCGCTCCGGCACCTGTTGTCTGTGAGTGTGGACGAGGAAAAACAGAGAAGAAGCAGCTTTTAATGAAATTATATAATATAAAAACGTATAAGGCAGCATCATAGGGCCCTCAACCACATATTAAACATAAAATATACATAAAAGAAATACAACCTTCTTGATTATTTGCAGAGCATTAGTTTGAGGATAAAGACAATTTAAGACCTTTTTAAGCACAACTTTTAGACAATTGAATTGTCCAGCCCCTAGATATGCTGCTATAGGCTTATAGGCTGCTGGGGAACGTTTTAAGATACACTGAGCACCTATCTCCTCTTCTCTCTATCTCTCTCCTTATGGATGAATTTACATCTCTCCATTGCACATTACTAACTCTCCTTCCTCCCCGGAGTCTTTGTGACTTCACGTCTGATAGTGTCCATTGGACCTGGAGGTGTCTGAAGCTGGTCCTGGGTCCTTGCCCCTGCTGCCTGAATCCAGCCACTGGCCTAGACCTGGCCTCCTCCCCAATGGACCTGCCTCCTTCTCTGTGCCTCCTGCCTCAAAGGCCGACCTCATTGGTCCGGCCTCTTTCGCGATGCCTCTTGCCTCCATGGCCCTGCTGATGTGCCGCCCCCCACCCCCCTCCTCTCTACTTCCTTCTGTTTCATGGATTGTGGAGGTCTGGATCGGGGTCCATGCCTACTACTAATTATTCATACATTCTGTCATATTCATTGAATGTGTTGTAACTCTGTACACATGACATCTATTGCGTCTGTCCATCCGGGGAGAGGGATCCTCCTCTGTTGCTCTCCTGAAGGTTTCTTCCCTTTTTCCATGTGAAAGGTTTTTTTCAGTTTTTTGGGGTGTTTTTCCTGATCCGATGTGAGGTCCTGGGACAGGGATGTCATATGTATACAGATTGTAAAGCCCTCTGAGGCAAATTTGTTTTAGGCTATACAAATTAAAACTAAATTGAATTGAATCTTCTCATCCAACTCTTTTTTGCACCAATAAGTCCAGCAGCAAAATATTGCAATCACATTCACACTGATAGCTAAACAAGTGAGTCATACTAAGCTTAGAGCCAATCAATAGCAAGTGTAACCTCTTAGAGATTCTACATTAAATGTGTTATATGCAAGTTTTCAAAGCAGCCATACACCAGTACAAAGAGGATGGACACTTTCTGCCTGAACTGCTGATGCATCAGCCAGAAAAAAAGCACAACCTTGATGTCTTGATCCACCTCCTATATGACTGACCTACTCCAGTCTGACCACAAGAGGGCAATATTGATTCATCAATAGACTTCTCTTTTCTCCATAAGTACCAAAACAGCAAAGTTTCAGTTAAAGACCTGACATGAGGACAATAATAACTATTCCTAATCTGGATTAATTCGTTTTGTACAAACATAAAAGGTGAACAAATAAGTATAGTTGTGGAACCGAGTTAAGGCCCTAAAACAGAAGTGACATGCCTTCTAGATAGATGCTTATTGGTTCTTGCAGGGAGAGAAGACCTTCAAAACAGGATATGACCACATTTGAAACATGGCCACAAATCAAATTCTTCTGAAATTACACAAGACAGGAAATAGCTGTGGGATTTATTTTTCTCATCCTAAAAACACTTTCACTGCCCGTACATACCAGCATAATGCTCTCTCTGTGCCACTCACCTCTACAGAAGTGAAATACACACTGGGGAGGGGGGGCACACTTTGAGTTGAAACCATTCTATTAGATATTATGACTGTATTTAAGTTTGTAAAAGGGGCAATCACTGTCCTCAATCGGTTTAAATGCTGTTACTTCAAGTAAATCTGTCTCACATAATTTTTTTTTTTAATGCAAAGAGTTCTTCGTGTTGTGAAAGCGTAAACAAGGTGAACCCGGAGTTACCTTATGACACGAACCAGCTCATGAAAGGCTTTGTCCACATTCATTGGAGGATCCTTGGCACTAGTTTCAATATAAGTTATCTGAAGAAACAGAAATGTTCCCAAATTAGGCATGAATGGTACACACAATTGTAAAACTACATTAATACAACATATACAATATAGATGTATACAGTAAGGGAGTATAGGGAGACATAACATGATACCATTTAACCCAAACCAAATGCTACGTGGCTAAGAAACAATAAAACAGAACCTGTATCCATAACAACACCAATTAAAAACATAATTAATTCAACAACTGTTCCCTAACACATGCCTAGCAGCCATGGAAATGACTGATGAATCAACCACGTGTGATGCTAGTCAGTGTGCAAACAGCCCCAAGTGTTGTGCTCTTTGTCCAGGCTGCATATGATCACTTTAAAACTGAAAAATTGAAGAAAAAAAAAAGAAAGCGTGACACAAAAAGTCCCAAGATGTCATATCCCTGGAATAAAAGGATACTGTACGCGCCTGTGACAGAGACAGTTTCCCAGAATCCCTCTGGACCAAACTCATTCACCACCACAGGGAAAACGCAATCCTCTCAGATCAGTTAAATTGGTGCATTCTGTATGGGAGTAATCCTTTATGCAGATTACATTTCTTCCCTATGTTCAGACTAAAACAGTCTTTTCTTTCCGGACAGAGCTTTTTCAAAACGACCTCCAGAGGGTGACATCTTTTAACGGCAGCAGGATACATGGAGCTTTTTGCAAAACCGTGGTATTAAACTCAGTGACGTGTGGTTTATGTTCGCTGGAATGAAGCCGAAAACCAAAATAAATCACGTGAGCACACCTCAGCTTGGTCGTGCACCGCTTTGTCACTAGGAGCTCTTGGCTTCTCCGACATGACGGTCACAAATAGCTCACTGAGTGCTATCAACATGTCTGAGGATTTACAAAGACTCAAAATGAGTTTCTTAAATGCTTTATAAACAAGCTACCCAAAAATCGACATTTGAGTAAATATTTTGCAGCCAAATCAAATAAATTAAAAAGGATATTCAAACTTTGTTTCATTATAATGCATCTCATTCTCGACAGGGCATGTGCAAAGGTGATAAAGTAGGTCCATAAATATGAGATTTGAGTTTACAGTTCTCCTCCTTAACATTGTGAAGCGGGTTTAATGGCCTTTTGCCGGTAAAACTCTTCGTCGTCTTGCTTCTTCAGTAACTTTTTGATTGTATGCCCTCTCGTGTTTCCAATAGTAATGCAACCAACAGCGCTTTGAGCTTGAACGCTCTTGTGCGTGCTCATAGCTCGCGCCCCATCTCACGCCACGGTGCTTCGCGTGAGCATAGACAAAGCTGAATGGTTAGGGGCTGTGTAGACGACTTTTAACCGCCTCTAACTCTTATTCTGGACGCATTTTAACTACTGATATAACCAATCAAAGAGCATAACTGTGATGCTGCAGTTTTAGAGGGTGAAGAAAGAGCCGTCTTTATGTTGACGGCTGCATTTTAGACAGCTTAATGTAGTCTCAACGGTGAGTCTACAACATCAGTGTTCTTTATGTTCGCTACACAAGTGACACGCGTCTACTTTTCAGCCGTGGAAACAGAATTAACCATTTGACGTTTATTTTGTTGTATTCTGACCTCTGGGAGCAACAATCCATCTCTCTCCTTTGTCTTTAGCCTCTGTCGTGCACACAGGCTCATTTAAAAACTGTGTTGAAGATGAGAAATCGGTTCAATGCAAAAAGGCCCTACTTACATTATGTTTTGCAGCCATCTCTTGGCCCTGATCACTGGTGACCTTTCTCAGATGGACCAAGTCCACTTTGTTTGCCACCAACACCATGGGGAAGGCCTCCCTGAAAAGAAAAGGACAAACACCCACACACAATATCAGGTATCTTTGTATAACTGAATAATGCATTTCCAAACCACTTCAGTAGTTTCAAAGAGTGTTTAATAAGTGCCTAAGTGCCTTGCAGTCTAACAACCATTTTAAAGACCTGATAGGTTTATATTTGGATCAAGATCACATGGTTCACAAAATTGTCTGAGGTGTCAGATTTCTGCAACACTCGAATCTTGTAGAAAAATGAGCTACAGTAGAGCACCACTAAATATGGACATATGGCAACTTGCTCAGTTCCAGTTTCTATTTTTGTAACATCTCAAGCTCAGTTTTATTGGCTGCTGTCAGAGAACAGATGCATCTCTTCTCTCACAGCTGACATTTCACAACACTGCCGATAAGAATTTCAGAAACAAATCTGATGGTCTGCCAAATTCAACTGCAGCTTGAGGAAAAGGAAGCGGGGACGAGATCCCGATCCTCAACCGTTCTAATGCCGAAACAAGACAACGCCATCTGTCAGCACTGACCAAACCACGTCTGCTGAGTCAGCACAACTCAAACTGCCACGACTGCAGGGGACAAAGTTGGGCCTTATACGAGGATAAATATTCTTTTTAGTATTTTAGTGTGTGTGGTGACTATGAGGAACGTTTAACTGGTTGTGCTGATGCCTCTTTATGACCGACATAAGTAAATGAGACAAAGGATGTTAAATAACCGTCTGTATATCACCACAATTTCTCTGGGCCAGAGTTCATAATACGTCCGACACAAGAAAATGAAGAAACGTCCGCGTCACTTTGACTTAGCATTTAGAAAACGAGCTGCAAGAAGATTGCAACACAGCAGAAACTGTTTCCAGGGGACACTAAATAGTTATGCATTACGGCTGTTGACTTTTCATAAGAATTATGAAGTTTCAGTCAGTGTTGGAAAATTAAAACACACGGCCCCTTTGTCTTTTGTTTTATCATTGTGATGACATGATTCAGATATTATTGTAGATATCTGCTGTGAACATAATATCTGAATCAGGCGATCGCAATGGCAGCGAGCAGACTTCAATCAATAAATTCATAAACCACAAGCGTGTCCCAATCATGTGAATCACTAGTTAGTGTCCCCTGGAAATTTTCAGTCGTCTTCTAAATGCTGCGCATGTGTTGCCAAATTGATGTTTCCGCGTGTTAGTGAAGACGTTGCTGCGTGTGTTGCGTCTATCCCCATGTATTTTCTTAATTTAATTCTCAGAGCCACTGTGCCAAGGCAATTTGGGAAGATCATTTTCTTTTTCCAAAAGGGAAATATTGCCCAGGCATTCTGTGATTTGATTTTCAACGTTTACGTTACATCACAACATAAATAAACATGAGTTGCAGCAATGCCCTTATCACCGCCACCTACCGGTCTTTGACCCGTAGTATGAGTTGATGGAATCGGTCCACATGTTCAAAGCTGGCCTTGTCCGTCACAGAGAAGACGATGAGGAAGCCGTCTCCGGTCCTCATGTACTGCTCCCTCATCGCACTGAACTCCTCCTGGCCAGCTGTGTCCAGCACTGCCAAGATGGATGGACACAAATGTATTACTTTGGGAGGGGTCTCTCTTATACCGACACCCTGATGATGTACTTTATTTATTCTTATTGCACCATCACACGTCTGATTCAAGACATTTCAAAGCTGCAACAAAGTGTCAGTGATTCTAAACATTAATTGTTGAAGAACTTCTCCTAACCAAAAGCATCGTTATGTTTATTAACAAACGGATATAAACTAACCCGGTTTGCTAAAATCATTGAACAATGACATTGTCCAATTTTTTTATTGTTTTTGTTCCCTTTTCAATTTTCTGCAGGCACATGATCACCTCCACCCACACTTGCAGAATCCAGAGACACATACAGGTTTCGTTAACCCTGTGACCCAGTCATCTCTCCTGGCTGCCTCTTACATAACAACTGTGTCAGAACAATGTACAGGCCTTAGCAGAAGGCCTTAGTTAAGATCAATAGTGCATTCCCATAAACTGTTTTCTAATTAATTCCTGAGCTTCATGTGTTTCCAACCTAAACTGAATACTTTAATGATGGAAGGATAAAATCATAGAATGATGCATAATACGTCTCACGAGCAACAGTGGCGTTTTCTAAATGTCATTTATTCTTTCAACTATTTTATAGTTCGCTCAGTGGAGGAAACAGCGACCACCGGAATGTAGTTCAAAGCTGAAACATACAAATGGTCCCTCGTTGGTCAATGAAGGACATGTTTAATTGAAACCAAAGGAAAAGGAAATACAGAATTAAGAGACTCACCATCCAGTATGGCCCACTGTCCGTCTATCTCTGTGTGTTTGAGATACGAGTCCTCTATCGTGGGATCATAGTCTGGTACAAAGATCTTCTGGAAAAATTGGATGGTGAGGGCACTCTTCCCAACACCACCATCCCCCACCACCACCAGCTTGTAGGTTGGCAGGTTGTCACTTGGCAGGGCGCTGGTCGCCATGGCTACCTCCACAGCGGTGATGAAGGTGAAAAGCAGACTAGGTAGGTGGCTGAGGACACACCTGGCTGAGATGGAGGAAAACAGAAAGAAAAGGATTGACAATAGAGAGGGGAGGGGAAAAGGGAGAGAGAGAGAGAGAGAGAGAGAGAGAGAACAAGGGTGTTTAGGTTTTTGTTCCAGCTGCCCATCTCCATGGAGACCACAGACCACAGGTAAGAGTTTTAGCTCAAAGCAGATAGATGGAGGCAAAAATAGAAAAAGAGAGGCCCGAAGTAGTTTAGTGCCCTTCAAGTCCTCCTAAACCGTGTTTGTAATGTGAAGTGGAACAATTTACTTTTGTTTTCCGCTTTTTTTTTTTTTAATAGAGAGAAGCTGAAGTTTTTCCATGGCCTTAAGTACAGTTAGTTGTCTTTGAGCCAACGTCTAACAGTTTTTACAGGAACTGCATCTTATGGGATGACAGTATTGACTTGAGTATTTATGCCAAATGGGCAGAAATGAAACCACAGAACCGTGCAGAGTTCTGCAACGTGGCTTTAAGCAGCAACATAAAGCCCACCGAGAGGGAGAGGGCTCAACGGGTATTTGGATGGCTTGGTAGTCCAGTGGTTGCTACATTACCCCAATGTCTGAGTTTGATTCCAGCCTTGGGACCTTTATTGTAGTTATTATTATTATTATTATGTCATTCCCTTCTCTCTGCATCTACACAGTCAAATGAAGGTAAAACGCAAACAAAAGATGATAATTCAACAATTGTTCAACACTTTTCTTTTTGGAACTGATGCCATCAGCATCCGTATCCTGGGTCCACATGTATTTCTGAAAGCGAGGGGTAACCACACTGACCTACGGCATTATGGTCCCACTCGCTCGTGCACGTGGCCCCTTCGTGAAAAGGCTATTATTTCACTTATCTACATGGGGCAGTGACATGTCAAGATATGCTGCAATGCACCAGCACCCAAAGACAGGAAGAAGACTGCTAGCAGTTAACATGGAAGTAAAGCATGCTGGATTGAAAGAGGTTTTAAAAATATATATACATTTTATTTTAATGAAGGAAGAAAATTGTTAGAGCTCAAGGTTACAAACAATGTGTTAGGGTGAGTAACACTGAATGCTAACGTAACTTAAACCTAGTGCTGCTAATGCAAAGCGAACATTTACCTGCTCCATATTAAGACCTTCACAGGAAAGCCACAAACAGCTTTTTTTGTGAAGCAGCTACAGGAATTGCAGCCGCATTTGCCATCAAGATTATCTTACTGCTATTGTGGAAAGCATTGTCCTATTTTTCTGTAAGCTGACATGTTGGTAATATAAGGACGAATAGTAAACGATGCAGCAGCCACAATAAAACAGGTATTGTAGAAAAACTACTCGTGCCGTTCTCGCGTCATTGGTTTTAAATCAATTCCACCGACAGGTTCGGCCGAGCAGCAGAAACCAGACTACACTCAGTAACCCAGTATAACCACAGAACCAGCAGCAGAGAAATAGGATGGCTTCCACATAGATGGAGAACTGAAGCTTGTAATTATGGCTTTCTGAAAACAAAAATAAACATCCATCTTGCTAGAAGGAGAGGTTTAACAAAAGGAGAAGAGTATTTTTTCTCCCACACAAGTTTAAGTACAGTAGAGGATAAAAAAAAATGCATCTATTGAAAACATTTGCAAATAATTAAGGGGAACAGCTTGTACAGTATTTGTTGTACCAGACTGCCCTTTTTAAGTCTTACATTATTACAGTTATGCTGTATAGTTCAAATCACTGCGGGCAATGAGATAGGAGCGTTAATTTTTTTTTTGTTCAATCTTATGCTGTTGTTGCAAAAATCTTACACCAAAGCTTACCACAAAAAGGGGGGTTGGCTACAGAGAAAAGGAGTCACAGGAGGGAAGCAAGAGAACAGAGCAGGAAAGGAGGGTGAGAGATTATCGGAAACAGAAGAGTGAGGGAGAGGAAACAAGGGTACACAAGGACGAAGTTGATGGAAATGTTACAATACGGTCGATACGACAAACACTACTTTACCGCGTGCGCCCACATTTTGGCCAGTTGTTATTTCTCCTTTGACATGATATTGACAGTTCTGCTTCAAGGCATAAACATATAATGAGTGGGAAAATATTTTTAACACCAAGTAATGATGTGATTCTGACTATCGTGATCTCTTGACAGTCAACTGCGGCTGTAACTGACTCGGTTCAAGTCTCATCAGTGGCGACGTCCTAATCAAGCCAACTTAAAATACTTTTGACCTAGTAGTACTATTGGGAAATGTTTTATTAGATTTTATGAGTCAGCATGTGCGCGTCAGCAAGCGCGGACGACACACACATCATTCCTGCTGGCGGTTTCACTGTCCTGCAAGACGACCACAAGCTAGCGTACATGGATGTACACTGATTATGAATTATAATATTTACATTTTAAATTTGTGAATGTTTTTGGAGGAAGGAAATGCATTCATCCCTCTTGTAAGGCCTTAAGGAAACACTGTGGTGGAAACAACTGAATTTAAATGTGTCGTCACTTACAAGAAAACTAAACCAGCACCTTTAAAAAATCTACATACAAAGAAAAGACCTACATAATGAATACATTTCATATCTCAATCTAGTTTCTGCTACGCAGCGTTAAGCATATGCGATTCATACTGAAAACCACTGATGCAACCAGGCAAGTCAAACCATCCACCATCCAAATTTAAAATAGAAACATTTGCAATCAAACTAATCTCCTCCATCTTGCTGTGAACCCTTCAGCTCGCTAGTTCTCATTAAAGTGGTGTAACGGTTTCGGGAGCAGACAAAAAAGCACATTCACAAACTACTAGCACCACCACCCACGCACCCATTCCTTCTTCATCCACCAGGAAACAGCTGTCAGCTGGCTACAGTCCATCCTTTCCTGCCCAGCACAATGGAGGGAAGGAAGATGTTTCCTTCCCTTCCAAAACCCAGCCAGCCAACCAGTCAGTCAGCCAGCTTGGGCAAAGAATTTCCAAGACAAATTCCTGACGATAAAATGCCTCTTCAGCCCCAAAGTAAATGTCTACACCACAATTTCACCACCGTAGACAGATTTTAAGCGCTGTGCAGAAAACTAAAAACAAGAACTCGACAGCTTGAGAAGCCCCATGAAATCACAGTACCTGCCACCAGGTGTAGTTGTCACACTGTGCCAGGTTTGGCCCTTGCTGGTGCCAAAGTCAGGTCACAACCTTGTATGGCGTGTGAACGTTTATCTGAGTCTCACCTGGTGGGCGCCACAATTCACTGGGACGCCACTCACTGTTCTGAGAGACACAAATAATCCACAGACACCAATTTAAACAAAAATCCTTTGAGAGTGAAAGCTTGGTCGAGGAAATGTCAGGATGTGCCCAACCAAAGTCAGTCATGTCCTCAATGTGGCTACGGACCCTGATGTTTCAGAGGGTCAACCGAGGCCGCATGAGGACATACTTAGTGTTGTACACAACACTTACAGTGTTCACACTAATGCCGATGAATAGAAATCCTTTCCTATCGGATTTGGACTTTCATCCACACTAAGCTGCCGTTTTCCACCCCGACATCCGAGCTTTAAGAAAACCCTCTCCAGAGGAGTTGGATCTGAAAATATCCGTCTTGCATATTTGAGCTCCTCCAACACGCTCACTGTGGCTATTAACCCTCACTGGCTTGATCAAGCACTTCTATGAAGTAGCAACATTAATAAGAGGTTATTGCCCATGTTGTGTATCAATAACTGATAATCATGATGTAATAGAAGTTTATCGTTATTTACATCACTCGACCCCGAGCTTAAGGGCCTGAATTGCAGCAGTATATACATTACTCATTTCTTAAGGAGTCAGTGTTTAGAATGTGGCGACATCTGAGAAAATAAACTGAATCTGAAACTTCTCCCGTGTGCCGAGCATGTTAGGAGAACTACCATCTAAGAGCCAGCGTTTGGTTTGGTTTGTCCGATCGGGGCGACTGCAGAGACGTGGCGGTGCAACACAGCGGGCTCTGTGATGAGGACGTGCTTCATATGTAGATATAAACGGCTCGTTCTCTTCATTTCAGGGGATTACACAATAAAACACAAACTCATCACCGACTCTGGATTCAAACCCCACACTCTGTTGTCAATGTCCTGCACTTTACATCCATAACCCAGCTGATTACGATACTATTGAGTGATATATCAATGATTACTAGGAGACAGGGCTGGAATGAGAGATGACACAGTAGGAGACAATCAACTGATTATTTAACAAGCAAAATACTTATCTGGCCGTGTCTGTCAACATGGTCAAGCTACTTACCCCCACTATAAATCAAAAGTACAACTTTTGACCTAATGTTTTGTCTCTTCCATGCGAGGCAAGCAATTATCCACATTAGGACCTTTGTTTTTTATGTCTCGCTTGTTGCAAAGAATACAAATGTCCATTAATCAGAGAAACCTACATTTAAAAAATCTGCTTTCCATCACACTGAAACATAGCCATTGCAGCACGGCAGATATATGAAATTATTGGACGCCTTGTTGCATACACTGGATGTGCAGCAGCGTGGCACATCGACCCACTGCGGAGCATGTAAATCATTATATCGCGCTTCTTTTGTATGTTCACTCGTTTCCTCTGAAACGCTAATCTCTACAGATGTGTTAAACAGCAATTAGGTTTCCCCTCATCCAATGTGATGGCTCGAAAACCAGTGACACATTTCATCAATTTGCAACTCCTCCACTACACCTGCATGACTCCACATGCGTGTGGGCTCACATGTAAAACAACAGAAGCAGCTGGTGTGATTGGACTTCTTATTCTGTCTTCCCCGTGACTCCATAAAGCCTCTCTGGGTTTCTGGGAAGCAGTTAGTTGCTGCCTTGGGAAAGCATAAAAAAGGGACTTCCCTCTTCACACGGGAACAAAGCAGCAACACATCTCACAGAACAGGAAAAAGGAGGAACACGGCGGTGCACACCCCGGCCTGGAGCGTTGATATCAACACTCATCGATCATTCCAGAGAGGTGTTGAGGCAAAGTGCACCGAGTTCAGAAATGTGTGTGACAAACGCGAGTCAAACTCCAAAAGCTTTTTCTTTGTTGAGACTTTACCTTTGACTTATGTACCATTTAAGAAACGGACAGTTAAATTTTATGAATTGCGACTGATTAACCAGAATATAAACAAACATTCTTAAATACTGAAACCCTGACTTTTTGGATGGACCGGGCTTTCAGACTAAGAGAAGCAGGTTGCTGGTTGTTGTTGCTTGCGGCATCAATATTGGTCATATTCTCCAGTCGTATATGTGGTCAAAAATCAGATACACATTAATATAGTATTACTCATATTTTGCGATTTACAATATTATTCGATAATCAAAATATCTAACAATTTGAAATAAGGTGATTAGAAATCATTATCATGTCAGAATTATGCTTTATTTATGCATGGGGGGGCCATGCATAAATAAAGCATAATTCTGACATGATAATTCCTGTATTTCCATTTTGTACTTCTCTACCATCATAGCGAGCTAGACAGTTTTCACAATTATCCCGATAATAGTAATTCACCACAATTAATGTAGTGGTTTTTTTTTCACAATCCCAAACTTAAAAACTTAAAAGATGTTTTCCTCACAAAATAATACGAATCCCTGGATGAAGACGTACATCTGCTTCCCACAGGTACAACTTTAATGTGCAGTAAGATGCACTCTGCCCAGCTGAGCCACTGTTACTGTCCTGGGTGGGCAACAGTATGTTATGCTAATAGTACTGTGACTTCAGATGTCTTTAAAAACACATGTCAACAAGTAATGTGATGTTGTGCTGACGTCATTTCCATTAATCGGTTTCAGAAAATGAGGTGAGCCAAGTCAGCTGCCCCCTACACCTTTCGTCATCACATTTCTCTCCACTGATGACGGACTTCATGCACACATCTTTGAGACCCTGAGCAACATTTGGCTGAGAACAAAGTACAAATAGTCCAATAGAGGGCTTTATAGCTGATCACGAGTGGGTCTTCACCAATGACTAACTTGCCACAGTCTGGGGCTGTGACTTGTGGGAGCATTTCCTACTCTGACCTCATTAATTCTAAAAGATTTCTTTTTTTCGGGGGGGGGGGGGGGGGGGTCTTTAAAAAAGGGACACAGGATGTGGATGTGGCACTAGTGACACTGACTAAATGGTAGTTGAAGTACTCAATTTCATCACGTTACTAGTCCACTGAAAGACAAGGAATTATCATATTGAATTATTGCCAAGCCCAATGTGAAACTTGAATACAAAGTACTATATTTTAGCAGTTGTTTGATTGCTCTGGTCTATTCCTCCAGATCTGGATCCTTCTCCGGTTACCCTTTATAGTCCCAATCCCACTCTTCTACACAATAGACCAAGCTTTTGCCTCACTTTGAAGCATCACCTACAGTAGGTTCTACATATACATACATACAAGTAAGAATTTGAATGTCACACAAATCAATATTCAATAACAAGTAGCCTGATATTACCAGGCCTTGTACACATGTACAGACACACACACACACACACACACACACACACACACGTACAGACACACTGAGATTTCCGCAGGTCAAAGGTCACAATCAAACCTCAGGGAAATTGCATGCAAACGTCACCTTACCATGACTCCTCTCACAAGCAACGTGCAGCTTCAGCAAGGAAAGACGTTTCCATTAAGTGATGACGGAAGGACGAAGGGGTATCTGTCCCCAGACAACCAAATTATCTGGTGATTTCACTTCGCTATTAATAGTGATTAACGTGTGTGTGTGTGTGTGTGTGTGTCTGCAGACTGGGGTGCTTCTGAATGATCTCATCCGATGATTTGGTACATGGAGAATCTCTGTTCTCTCCGTCCAGCGGTTAAATCTGCAGTGATCATTTCTAACACACCGGGAAAAGCCACGCACTGTGTTGTTGTTTTGTGTGGCAAGAGGTAGGGCCTGTGTGTAAGCGCGCGCGCGCGCGTGCGTGCGTGTGTGTGTGTGTGTGTGTAAAACCGCCCCTGAAAAATAAAAATAAAAAAACGTATTTCAGTTGCTTCATTCTTCTCTTGAAGTTTGCCACAAAAATGAATTTCCTCAAACTGAAGCCAGCCGTGGATGCACTCATTCAAAGCGAAGCTAACTTCCCTCGACAAGCGTACCGCGCTGTCATCGTGTGAGTTAGCGAGGCGACGGTTGATATAACGGAGAGCGGTCGGTTTTACACAGACGGTCGGTCGGTGTTGCCGTGGACACAGACGCCCGCATTCGTGACCTCTTCTTCTCCGTCAGACGAGGGGGAAAAGCCACTTACCGATGTGGGTTTCGCTGTCGTTGACACAAAGAAAACGTCCTCACGCCGACATATTCCTCCTCATCTCTCTTCTTTCTCGGCTTCAAACCGCCGCCGCCGCCGCCCTTTCGCCACAGACGGGAGTGCGCTGCCCACATCGGCGAAACAATACGTTGAATAGCTAATCTTTGTATTGCAACAGCTGATGCTATAAATAGAAAAAGCCCCACAGGGGGGAACGCCGTTTTTTGGGGAAGTCATTAAACAATAAAATGTCTGGTTTCAGTTTAATATGATGTCAATGTTTGAGAGCAACTCAAATCTAACGTTTCATTTCCCTTCGTAATGTTTTTCTTGTTGTGCTAAAATTTAAAAATCTCACGAAGCAGCGACTGAGTCCCCCTTTAATGTAAAATGGACTGTTCCTCTTTTTTCATTTAGTCTTCTTTAAAGGGATAGTCCTGTCAAATTAGCCGTACCTAATTCAAGAGGAGTGAAACGAATTAATTAAAGTCTTGAGTTGACTCGTGGAAAACAAATTAATTAAATGATAGACAACGACTTGTGACAAAGAGACCCACGCATCCTTGTACGTTTTAAATGTACTCTCAGCAACAGGTGAAGGTTATCACGCATGTGAAGAAGTGATCCGCCCAACAGCTAAAATGAAATATTTTTTTCTTTAATTTTCTTTAATGAATCAGCACAACCACAAATTGTCCAATTACGGACATGTATTTGCAATTGTTATATATTTATACACCCAGTGATACAAACAGAAAAAGAGAACAATATAGAATATAGAGAAACAAAACCTTTCTTCATATTCATCCATACAAACACTTACATGTATGAACACAAATATGTATTCTTTCTTCTTTTTTTCATCACATCTCTCTCTCTCTCTCTCTCTCTCTCTCTCTCTCTCTCTCTCTCTCTCTCTCTCTCTCTCTCACCAGTATGTTTGGTTCTTTTTACTTTGCATAAATAATACCCCTTTATTTCTGTATGTGGATGTGGGTTTATCTGGATGCATGCATGAATGTATGGACATAAATGCAACCATTTTCATTCCCTGACATCACAATAATAGGAATTGATGTTTGGGAGAAAACAATAGGCCTTTTTTCACAACCGACATTTTGACTTGTCGTAGTAGGAAAAGTAGCACAGGTGTTACTCCATCAGCGCTGGCTCTCTTCTAATTGAGTCTCCCACAGGGAACCAGCATGCACAACAGGACCCTGAAACTGAAGCATCTGAAATAAACACATCAGATTTTCACATGTGAAATATGAAATTGCATGTGAAAAGGACAACCCCATGAGATCATATATGTGAAGCACATGTGGTTTTTAGAGAGACACATTTGTTTATCAGAGAGAGACCTTTTCACAAGTATATCATTATTACAAGATTTCATAACTGTTAGATGGTTTCTTTGTAATCTTTATTTTTTTTAATCTTACATAGTGAAATACATTGTGTAATCACGAGAACAAGTACAGAAGTCTTATTTACAGAAGAAAATCTCCATTTGTTGTTTTTCTGACCTATTAAATGTGAAATAATAATAATTACAGTCAACACAAAATTATCTTTATTGTGAGATGAAAGGCAATCACTTGACAGAGTGTATCAACCAAGAAATAAGGATACGATGATACTGCTCCCATGGTTTGTTTTAGCTGGAGGTCAAAGAGACAGATAAGTGTGTGATCAATCAATAGCAAACTGTGTGTGTGTGTGTGGGGTGTGTGTGCGTGTGTGTGTGCGATACAAAATAATTGAGAGCAAAAGGGCTTGGCGATACTGAGAATAGATTAGGGTAGATGCTTTAATTTCGGTTAGCAGTAAATCTGCATAGCAACAGATCTACGAATAAAGAAGGGCAGCATTGATTGTAATACTGTACTGTTACTCAGTAACAGGTTGACAAAAAACTTGAATATCTGAAACACTGCAACTCCAAGGTCTGCTGGTCCCAAATTTAAACACAGGCTGCCTTCTGACTGACTTATTCATTTATCACACTGGCAAGTAGATACTTGAAAGAACTGCTTACCAGAAACCGTGGTAATTTTAAGGTTGCGTGTGAGCATGATAAGTATATTCTGGATTTCAGCTCGAAGCCACAGAGGACCGGGTGCAAACTCTAACACGAAGGAATGCTGATATCTCATGAGATGTGATATATTATTTAAAGAGATTTGACATAGTGTAGTTAATAAGTGCACACATGCTCAAGAAGAAAGAAATCACACACACATATTTCCCACATTACTGGCAAGACTGTTTATGATGTATCAGTCCATTAACGGTAAGAGGGGCGTGTGTGTGTGTGTGTGTGTGTGTGTGTGTGTGTGTGTGTGTGTGTGTGTGTGTGTGTGTGTGTGTGTGTGTGTGCGTGTGTGTGTGTGAGAGAGAGAGGGAGTGAAAGATGTGAATAATTCAATCGAAATGCGGAAGAGGGAGCTTGCTATGAGTTTTACCTCTGGAAATAATCCAGACATTAGGCGTTTAGAACTCACGTTACAGTAAGTGATATAGGAGATGAAGTGCTCGCTCTCTGTAGGTTTGTCCAGTATTTCCGGGAAACTCTTCTTTATCTTTCCTTACTTTTCGTGTGGCCTTAATATATCTTTCTCTTGATTGTCAGCACTTTTAAAACCAACAGATTTGGGAAGACGGGAACAAACAAATTACACTTAAATATGTCACATTCAATATACAAACTGTATTTTTCACAATGAGAGTAGCACAATGGGATGTTGTGATCGTTGTTTGTCACGTTTTACACCACAAAGGAGTGCATGCACCAATTCAGGCTGACCTGAGAGTGCAGTGGCATCCCTCTATAGCTGCACTATTTTTTTTCTGAAGTTCAAAAGCATTATTTAGAGCTCCTTCTGGCGACACTATGAGGGTGTACTTCTTTGCTTTTAGCTGAAGGCTAATGTCAGCATACTAACACTCACAATGACATTGTCAAAATAATGATGGTTTGCCAATTTCATTGTCCTAAATAATGGTAATGATCTTAAATTAGCATTTTCTAATTAACAAATATAACAATTGTGTCAATGGTGGCATTGGTGGAAAAGTAAAAGGATCACCAAAAGTATTGCAATTTAGCTTAAGGGGGACTAATGTCTGACGGGAATTTCATGGCATCCAATAGTTATCAAGACATTTAACTCAAAACCACAACCTACAGTGAGATGAAAAGTCAGAGGATCACCCAAATCATGCTCCTGACCTTCTTCCCTTTCTCACCCATCTTATTAACACCTCCCTCTCAACCGGCTGTTTCCCTAACTCTCTGAAGGAGGCAAGAGTCAACCCTCTCCTGAAGAAACCCACTCTCGACCCGTCTGAAGTCAATAACTACAGACCTGTCTCTCTCCTCCTCTTCCTTTCCAAAACTCTAGAGCGAGCTATCTTTAACCAAGTCTCCTCCTTTCTCCACAGTAACAACCTTCTAGACCCCCACCAGTCTGGATTCAAGACAGGCCACTCAACAGAGACTGCCCTCCTTGCTGTCTCTGAGCAGCTTCACACTGCTAGAGCAGCCTCTCTCTCCTCTGTCCTCATCCTTCAAGACCTTTCTGGTCATCTCACGGCTAGACTATTGCAACTCCCTCCTGGCAGGTCTACCTGCTAATGCCATTCGACCTCTACAGCTCATCCAGAATACAGCTGCTCGACTGGTCTTCAACCTCCCGAAATTTACCCACACTACTCCGCTCCTCCGCGACCTTCACTGGTTACCGGTGGCCGCCCGCATCCGCTTCAAAACATTGGTACTTGCGTACCGTGCTGCGAACAGATCGGGTCCGGTCTACATCCAGGACATGGTCAAACCGTACACCCCAGCCCGTTCACTTCGCTCGGCTTCTGCCAATCGGCTTGTAGCTCCTTCACTTCGAGCAAAACACTCAACAAAGTCACGACTCTTTGCTGTGCTGGCTCCTCATTGGTGGAACGAGCTCCCCATTGACATCAGGAGAGCAGAAAGTCTCTACATCTTCCGTCGCAAACTAAAAACACATCTTTTTCGACTATACCTTGAATAGGGAAGGTAGAGCCGTAGTAGCACTTAAATGTCCCTTACCGATAGCACTTTGTTGTTTAGCACTTTAGTAGCACTTAAATGGCACTTACGGATAGTACTCTGTAGTTTAACGTTATTGAAGTAATTGTACTTGCTTGATTCTTGTTGTTCTAAGTTTGGACTCATGGTTTAATGCACTTATTGTAAGTCGCTTTGGATAAAAGCGTCAGCTAAATGACATGTAATGTAATGTAATGAGGATACATTCTTTTGGAATCACAGATATCTGCACCGAATGTCCCGGCTATCCACCAGAAGGTTGTTGAGATATTTCAGTCTGGTCCAAAGTGGTCATCTGACCGACTGACAACATTGCAGCCCGGTATCATGCAGGTCGTGAATTAGTCACGAAATGTGTGTGCGAGGACACGAGTTATATACGTTTTGTTTGTGTTGCACAGGACGAAAACAATGCTAATGGGAAGTCAATTAGGAACCTTTTTTGTGGTGGACACATTAATTAAATGCATCCATGTGACTATGCAACAGTCAGAGTATTAAATATGGAGAAAGACCACTTATGGTGGGTGGTGGGGAGAGGGGGGGGTGGGGGGTGGGGGGTGGATGGGTCCAACAACCACAGGACTTCCAACCACAAGATCGCAGTTCAGCACCCCGTTTCTCAAAGTGTTGTTGTAGTTTAGTTTCCTAAACCTAATGTTTGTAACGGGTTTCCTAAATATAATTAAGAGGTTTCAGGTTTAAGTTCATTTTATACATAGTTATTTTAATCCCAGCCATGATGTTTTGCTTAAACCTAACTAAGTGGTTTTGTTGCCTAAACTAACTTTTGTTTTGTAACTTAATATTGTCCCAAGAACGAAATCATTCCAAGTGTCAAAACAGACAATTTGTGTCCCTGTACAATAAACCAATAGATTGCATTTGCCATGAGACTGTTGGACATTGCCATCCCTGGAGCCATTCCACTAGCATGGATACAAACCTACTATGTAAAGGTTTAAAGATCACACTCCCTACTACACTTTGCCAATGTGATCAGAATTTAATTTGACATTGTTTCACTATTCTTCTATGGGAGAGATTGTAAATCAAAGGTACACAGGATGAATACTGTTTTTAACAACTCACCAATGACGCATTTGTCTCCCCTGTATGTCCATCTGGGATGCCAACGCTTGCTCCGTTTGACGTAAAAACATATTGATTTCTGCTTTGGAAGACTTATTGTAAGCAATCAAGAGGTGGTGAATTGATTGACTGGGTTAATGATTTATTCATCAATCGAGAGGTCACTCCACTGGATTGGACGACAAGTTGATGGGATCTTAATTTGAGAATTGATTGCTTTGTGTCTCCTGCGTAAATCCTAATTTTTCTTCAGATGCTGCAGACGTTTGGAGGGCAGGGTCAGGTAGAGCGAGCCTTTCTGATGGCAGCTATGCACCTATGGTCACAGGAGGGCCAATGTCCATAAATACACTAATCACACACCAAATGATGTGTTCAAAATTGTTATTTGTCGCATTTGTACACCATTTAGTGTTGATTTTCTCTTCAGGGACATTAAAAGCCCACAGTGTTCATCATGTCCATGTTGAAAAGTGGAATTTACCTTCCTTGTGAAAGGTCATTAAGCACCAGTGACTTATGTGTGTTTGTCAGTATAGATGCACTGACACTGTATCCAATGAACAACAATGTCCATGCAAACCCTCCTTGACCCCTACGTACAGGACGCATGCCCTCAAAAACATCCAACTCTTTCGCCACTTGACTTGAACACATGGACACACCAACATAGCACGCGGCCCTGCAAAGATCAGACAGAATGCAGCTTGTTTTAATTCAGTTTTAATGTATAAAATAAGTTCAATATGATCCCTTCAGGCTTTATAAGGACCAAAAAGTGCCGGTGCAAGAGGTCAGTGACACGAGCATCAGCTTTTTAAAAAATATTCATGCAATTTGGTCACTTTTTCCAGTCTGCATTGAGTAGAACGGAGAGAGGGACATTTGGAAACGCTTCCAGTCCATCACAGGACTGACATATCTCTGATACGTGACTGTCGTGAGCACACAATACTCCCCTGTATTTGTGCACATTTGTATTTGTGATTTACTGCTAAGAATAGAATAGAATAGAAAAGAATAGAACGGGGGATTTTCTCTGTCTTTTTCTCTTCAGAAACACACATAGTGCACACAGAGACACACACACTTTTATCGCCTCTTGCCTGTTTCCATGGCGACAGTAGTGAGCCGTTTCTTCACTTGAATCACACCGTCTGACTTGATCACAATACATATGCACACACACATACGTGCACACACATACACTGCAAAGTGATGAATTGTTCTTTTTTTTACACTAAAATGTCTGTGTGTCCTACATAGGCCGTATCCCGACATGTACAAGGTTGTATTAGTGATGCATAATAACTCTACATGTGTTATGGAGACAACCATATGAATACAGTCTTTGTAAGGCTCTTACTTGCATAGTTTCCCTTTTACAGATTGTACAGAATTCCTTTTTTATGTGATAAGTCTAAATATTTTTGCATGTTAAATGAAGGTACCTCAATTTTTAATATTTGTATTTTAATGAAGAGATATACTGCAAGTTGAATCGGAGTAAACTGAGCTCAAAGACCAGAGGATGAGGGTTTGAAAGGATGAAATATTATTTTTGTTAAAATGGATAACAAGGTGAACCCAATTACTTTAATGCAAATTTGTATAATCCCAGATTCCAATGAGGGAGCGTTATTGCCTTTTATCCTCCCTGCATATGTTCTTTGGTATACAGTTGTGCAATATGTGTAGTATATGTTATACTATATTACTAACTTTAACCTCATACTATATCTCATATCCCTAACTCCAATAGTATACATGTTATACTATGTTGTGTTAATGTTACACTACTTTTTGCATCATTAATCTCACTATTGTCATTTTATTTACACCACCATCACGTTACTTTGTCATTTCTGTCTCCAAATGCTCTTGTGTATTGCTATTTTATGTTTTATTTCTATTTTGGTGACATACCTCTTATATATATATTAATTTTACTTTCTCTATTTATCTGTTTTTTACTTATCTATAACAACTAAATATCCCCGCTGGGGCTCAATAAAGGTTTATCTTCTGAAGACTTTTTATTGAGAAGTTGTTGATAAAGCAAGAGTGAAATGCCTAAATAAATAAAATTAAATGAATAAAAACACAGACTTTCCAAAATGGGTTTGAGTGATCACTTAATCACAGTCTGTGGGTTTGAAAAAAGAAATAAAAAAGTACCCACTTTTAATGTGCTCAATGTGTTGCTGGGCTGTAACCTACAAGTGTACACATTCTCCTAAAAGGCCGATAGGCCACCCAACCCCATTACACCTCACCTTCAAAAACCAGCTCCATACTAGTTTGGCATTAAAATACCAACATTCATCCACGGCCCCATGTGGACAAAAACTCTCAGAACACAAAATATCTTCACTCTTTCAGCCATCGCACATTGCAATCTTACATATTGTAGTAAGAAGTCAAGACAGTCGAATGCAATAAGATGATCTAAAATACTGACAGTGTTCTCACTGCCATGCTACTGCACAACTTTCACTTCCTCCTCTACCACGACACCACCGCCATGTGTGCAGCCAGTCAGCGCATTGGAATCAGCTGTGTTGTACCTTTTATTTGCAGCCTGTGCATAAGCACTGAGCTCAGCGACACCATTACCATTTTACAGCAGCTCACGGGTACCTGTCCACGTCACAGAACTCCTCAAAAGAAACGCACATATGCGTTAGTCCCTTCCCCCTTTTTTTCTAATTTGCATGCGATTCCGTGCATGTTTGACTTGATCTGGAGAGAATTGCGCCACTTTGAACATATGCATGTGCAACAACACACAGTAATTGCAGTAGCCAGGGTCTCTTGAAAGAATGTAAAATACCAATAGGGCTGTAATGAACCGTTCCCATCTATTCATCACACCCACAGATGACAGCAGCAGCTTGCGAAAAAATAAGAGAAAAAAAGATGTGGAGGAGAGCGGCTTTAATGTTATTCCAGTGAGTTCCACCTCTTTTGTTCCTCATTTTTTCTGTTTAAATCATTCAATTTGTTGTCTACCAATTGATACTCATGGATGGAGAACTAATCAAACCTTTAGAGCACAGGCCCAGGGGCCCAAAGGGTCAGGCCTATTTATATTCTCATCTATCACAATATGTATGATTTACTGGGAGCAGAAGGGAACGTTTTCGATTTAATCTGATGTATAGCCACACATCATTACAGATGTAAAAGGGTTTTAAAGACTTGCGCTACTCACTTAAAGTTGGCCACAGTAAAGACAACTTTGAGGATGTCGTGAGAGGTGAGGTCACAACCCTTTCCGGTATCCCATGGGATTTTGTTAAAAACATACGTGGAAAACAGGCCCCCTTGTCCTTTTTTGTCTTTTTTATCAATAAATGTGTCCGAAAATATCTTTTGTGTAAATTATTTTGCTCTTTTTTTCCAGGAGAAATGTTACTTTCCAAATCTGGCAAGTATTTGTCATTATTATGTTCTAAATGCTTAACACAGTGTGTAATAACAAAAAAAGAAAGAAAAGCATTTTAATTTTCATCAAGTTTCTCTTCATAAACAATTGTAAATGAACAGAAATAAATTAAAATTATTAAATGTAACCTATTTGACATCTTCTCAAACCATGTCCAGGTTTTTGACACATTTGTTTAGCTCCCTGAACCCAACCTGGTACTCCTCACACATCCAGGGAGTGCTTTTATGACAGAGAATACACTGTTTCCTCCCCAGGCTGGCCTCCTGTATCCCAGTGTCCTTATTTGTGTTTGTGGGGACAGGAAAGTGGCCTTGAGTGGGGGGCAGGTGGTTATGTAGGATAGCCATTGGCAGAACTCTCAGAAACAATACTAATGCTAAGTATTATTTACAAAGAAAACGCCACTCAAACAATCTCACCTGCTGCTCCGCTCACTTCCCCCCTCCCCCACAGGCAATTTCGCCACTGGTTTTTACCATTACCGTAATGTACCGCATAGTAATGCGAAGCTCCGCTTCTTAGCGTTGGAATTACGCCGACAGCGCAAAAGGTCGAGGAGTTACGGTAATCTTTAATTACGTCAATTTCTGTCGCAGGTGCCAGGGTCCGTACAAAAAAACACAAACTAAACTAAACTGAACGAAGAAGTGTCAAAGAGAAGGAAATGGCTCCCCCTTGGTCGGCACGCATGGACGAGCTCTCATGTCCGATTTGCCATGATGTGTTCAAGGACCCGGTTCTCCTCCGCTGCAGCCACAGCTTCTGTAACGCCTGCGTGCATCAGTGGTGGAGTACGAAACCATGCCGCCAGTGTCCCGCCTGCAACACGGTGTCTTTGACCACGGCGCCGCCTCGCAACCTCGTGTTGAAGAACCTTTGCGAGGCTTTCCTCCTGGAGCAGAACTCCGGGGTGGTGTGCCGCCTCCACGCGGAGAGGCTCAAGCTCTTCTGCCTGGACGACCAGACGCCCGTCTGCGTCGTCTGTCGGGATTCGAGACTGCACGCGAACCACCATTTTAGTCCCGTGGACGAAGCCGCGGAGCCTCACAGGAAAGACCTCCGGGAATACGTGGCGCGTTCGCGGAAGAAATTGAAACTCTTCAATGAAGTGAAACTGGACTTGGAAGAAGTCGACGAGGCCATTTGTAATCAAGCTCTCGCCACAGAGACCGAGATAACTAATGAGTTCAATGTGCTTGTGCAGTTTTTGATGCTGGACAAAGAGTTCAGGGTCGCAGCACTGAAGGAGGAAGAGATGTGTAAAAGGAAAGTGATCATGGACAAGATTACCGGTTTGACCGATGAGATAATTGCCCTGGAAACCACCATCCAGACCATAGAGGACGGGCTGATGGACGACGATGACGCGTCACTCCTTCTTAACATCAGCGCTTTAACGAAAGCCGCTCAGCGCCCCCTGCCGGATGACCCGGAGCAGGTCACAGGGACCCGGATCGACGTTGCCAAACACCTGGGTAATATGATCTTCAATGCCTGGTGCAAAATGAAACAGATCGTGTCGTACACCCCTGTGATCCTGAACCCCAACACTGCCCACCCAGAGCTCCAGCTGTCTGAAGATTTGACCAGTACGAGGTGTAGAACCGATCTAGCCCTGGAGAGGATGGAGGGGCACCGCAGTGCCTTGGGCTCCGAGGGCTTCACATCAGGGAGACACAGCTGGGACGTGGAGGTTGGGAGCAATCGCATGTGGGCGCTGGGGGCCATGGCACCAGATGCCCAGAAGATGGGAGACGTTGTGTCTGGGTTGTGGATGCTGAGGTTTAATAAAGGCAAATTCTCTGCATTCTCCCCATCACGCCCAGTGTCTGTCCCACTGAAGGAACGGCCCAGGAGGGTCAGAGTGCAACTGGACTGGGACAGAGGGACGCTGTCCTTCCTCGATCGGGATACCGAGGCACCCATTCACACATTCACACACAGGTTCACCGACAGGCTGTTTCCGTACATCAACACCTGGGATACCCTTCCGCTGAAGATGCTGCCAGTGAATCTCACCGTGACATTAACACGGCCGGTGGACAATTACCAGATCAAAGCGGTTTGGTGATAAACCTGCCATCCAGCTGTCAAAAAAAAAGGAGAGGAGACTATCACTTAATGTTTCTTTTTTTTTGGTGGGGGGGTTCTCTGTGGGGGTCACCATCAAAGCAACAAAAGTAATGGGGTGCAATTAAAGAAGAAAGCTGAACACAACCAAATGTACACCTGCAAATAAACCTTGGTTTATATTGCAGCATTATTGGGGGAATATTGTATATTATGTTTCTAGATTTTTGTAAAAATATACTAAAATAACTTTATTTTGAAATGCAGTGTGAGTTACTAAAATGTTTCTGCAAAACTGAAAGTGAAGTTTTGATTGAGTGGATATAATATTTGTATTTCTCTGCCACACTACTAAGTGCCTTTTATTATTAAAATTCCCTTTATATATGCATACTTTGCTTGATAAACTTTTTTTTTTTCATATACAAAATCAATAAAACACTTGACGTGTGAATTTATAATACATTTGATCAGGATGTGTGAAGGTCAACAACTTACCAGTTGAGCTCTATTGGTATTGCTATTGTTCTATAACAAATCATTGCATGCATCTTTCCAATGTTTGTCAATCATACATCCATCATTGGTATGTGGTTCGACTGGAAAGGTCATATCCGGACTAAGTAAATGTTCATGTTTTACAACTCAGTCCCTCTTTATCATGGCATGATGAAGATGTTGTTTTCGTTCGTGTTGCTGTATGTCATCATATGATGATCAAATCATTGCATGCATCTTTCCAATGTTTGTTAATCATACATCCATCATTGGTATGTGGTTCGACTGGAAAGGTCATATCCGGACTAGGTAAATGTTCATGTTGTACAACTCAGTCCCTCTTTATCATGGCATGATGAAGATTTTGTTTCCGTTCGTGTTGCTGTATGTCATCATATGATGATCAAAAATAAAAACTAATATCTGCATTTGATTATTATATTATTACGTCTCAGTAAACGCTGCCTTTTGTTTTAATATCCCGTGCTCCTAAATTCATCAGGCTCTCTTTCTGAAAACCCAATTCTGACAGCCTTCAGAAGCTGCTGTCGTAAAACTGTCGTGCAGCACCTTCACGACAGCTGGTCGCTTTACGGACGGGAATGTGTGCCATGTTACGGCTGCCCTTGCGAGGATGTGGAGAACATGTGAGTGTAATTCAGTGGTATGAAGACTCATTTCAGTTGTTTTAGCCCCAATGTGTTTACATTCAGTGAGCTAAACAATAAACCGGTCGGTTAGTTCCGGTTTGCTTCAGTGTCGCGTTAAATAATGTGTAGTAAACAAACATCACACACTTTACAAGCGTCAGTGTGCAGCAGTAGAGCTACGTAACGGAACTTTCGGGGACATTTTAATGCGGTTTTCTAGTATTTATAGCTATGCCATGCTATGTTACTGCGAGGCTAATTCCAATTCGTCATTAGAAAAACAAATAAAGGCGTATTTGACTGTGTTGCGAACATATTCTGCATATAACTGGTCTTCTGGGATAACTGCAGATGAACGTGCATATCGTTAACACGCTGGTCCGTTTGGTATATACTCATGTGTTGTACAGATGCCTCCTGTTGACGTCCGTGGCACCCGACTGGCACACAATTGATTTCAAAACGAAGACGTGACATGGCGTCTCGCTTCCTCCAGTTCTCAGTGCTCCTCCAGAAGTACAGGACTCCGCTGCTTGCTGCGAGCTGTGGCGGCGTCTTTGTGGCCAACATGTTCTACCATGTTTTCCCGGACATCTCCTACCGTCAGCTCTATCAGGCCTGGTTCAAAGGAGAACCAGTCACGCTGTCTGACAAGCTCGAGGATGTCTTCCAGCAGGTCACATTGAATCACAGTTGTTTCACTAAAATAGATTTGTACAATTGTTTGCAGATGGTTCAGATACGATAAAAGACCCAGAGGATGTTACACCTTGATGTTTACTTCATTGCCCAGTATTGAACTGTTAAAAATCAATAACGCTTATGTCGTTGGGTTTACTGGTATTATATGGATGCACAACATTTTCACATTAGTTGAAGTAAGAAGACTAGTCAATACATTTCAGCACTCACAAAGCATACTTTCCATTCACAAAACAATAAATGCATAGTCTCAAAAAGTGAGATAAAACCTGAATTCCAATGTTGTCATTTGTAGGTGTTGAAGGACTACGGCATCAGCTCACCCAAGAACTTCTCTGCCTTCGCCTCCTTTGGGTTTCACCCGGTCGGCGCCGGTGTCCCTTGGCTTTCTGCCGGGGCCAAAATTGGCATACCAGCGAACTTCAACAGCACGCCCGATGACCCCAGCGGAATCAGCAACCGCTCCATTTTCATCAACGGTAAAATGGTGGACTGGAGCAGCGATACCGGCTCGGCTCTGCGGGAGGCACTGGTGTTTTCCCTCGATGCACAGAAGTTCGCCATGGCCCGAGAAGTGGCCCGCTTGCAGTCCGGAGGACCAGTGATGAGTGCTGCTGTGGCCCCGGTCTGCCTGGGTGGGGTTTGGGTGTACAGCGTGCTCATGAAGCAGTTGTTTGGGATCCACACTGGGCCTCTGCTCCTTCGCGGCGGTGTGAACATTCTGGCGCTGGGGCTCGGAGCCGTGTCCTACTTGCTCACCTCGGACGCCGTCAACCATTGGATCGACTATAACTCCGACCGGCGTGCGGCGGGAGTGTCCTGTGATTACGCCAAAGGAGGGGTGGAGTTTTATGACAAGATTCTGTCCAGAAACAAGACACTGCGCTCCCTGATGGGGCAGAAGGGAGAAGAGATGTACGCTCTGAGCGGGAACCTGTTTCCCTCTCACCTCCTTCAGCTGAAACACACACCGTACACATCCAGGAGGGAGGGGATCCTCACTCTGCTGAGGGAGGAAAAAGCTTGAAAAGAAGTGGGATGTCACCTGAACCTGTTACGACAAATGCAGTTGTGCTTATCACCGAGTAGACTGCTGGACTGATGGAGTGTTCCTGAGCTTTTATTTTTAAAGCAAAAAATCCTTACGTGTCATCCCACGTGTGCTTAATGTTATTTTGTGCGTTCTATGAATCCTGAAGTAGAACAATACACATGACAATACTTCAAGTATTTTAAATATTTAGTGACCAGCATGACTGGCGACTTATTTATAAAATAAACATTTTATCTTGTTGAATAGACGTGAGTGAAGAGTCTTTATCACGCAGTATAAGATATCGTTGTTCTTTGCCTCTAGATATTAACAGTAGAACCTGTGAGGAATTTGTTTAAAAGGTCGGGTCACCCACATTACAAAATATTCCCTTGCATATATTCATTGGTATTTTGCTGTGCATAGTTTTGTTTTGTTTTATTTGGCCAGATTTTGAGACGTCCACAAGCATGATTTCCGCCACAACCCGATCATAAGCAGGGTGAGCACAGCACTGAAAACTAACAAACAACCAACAATGTTCTGGTTACACGTGTATATTATGCATACATCTTGGACCTTGGTGAATAATCTGGAGTGACGGACACATTGTTTTGGCTCTCAAAAAATGGAACGGGGAGCACAACAGTACAGGACAACGTTCATGCAGAACCAGAGGTTTATTATTGCCTCTCAGCTCAAACATCCTCATGTATCTTCCGATGAAAGTCATGTAAATCTATTATGGAGGAAAATATGTTGGATTGTTTTGAAATGGGGCTGCACGGTGGTGTAGTGGCTAGCACTGTCGCCTCACAGCAAGAGGGCCGCGGGTTCAATTCCCGGTCGGAGCGGTCCTTCTGTGTGGAGTTTGCATGTTCTCCCCGTGGCAGCGTGGGTTCTCTCCGGGCTCTCCGGCTTCCTCCCACAGTCCAAAGACATGCTGCAGGTTAATTGATCTCTAAATTGCCCATAGGTGTGAATGTGAGAGTGAATGGTTTTATGTCCCTACATGTGCCCTCGATGGACTGGCGGCCTGTTGAGGGTGTCCCCTGCCTTCGCCCTATGTCAGCTGGGATAGGCTCCAGCGCCCCCGCGACCCTAATGAGGATAAGCGGTATTGAAAATGGATGGATGGATGGATGTTTTGAAATGGACTAGCGCTTATACTATCTCCATATCTTGTTGCATAAATATGGCAGTAATGAACCCCCCCACAATATAGTTGTATTTACTGTACATGTGTTATCATGATAGAGAACTAATTAATGCTGCATTTTCCCCACTACATTTATATAAAAGCTCATTCCCTGGTTTACTTACCTATAGCCAATAATTTGTGCTGATATGAATAAAATGCAGATGTGTTGTTCACTATAATGAACAGCAGCATTCTTTCATTCCTCTCAGGTCATATCTCAAATATGCTTTAAGGACAGTAACACTCTGCATCCACACATCATTTGCACGGCCCTCACTAATTTATTTAGCGATAATAATCTTAATATGCAGTTTATTGTGTCTCAGAACTCATCATATAGTTCCCTCAGGTCGTCTGTCTGCATATTAACAAGGTTCAGATATGGTGTTTTAATTACACGCCCAATCTTTACCCTGTGGATGGTTTTTGATATAGAAGCATATTAGTGTTGTAGATAAACACACAGTGGCTTTTTACAGCACTGTAGACCGTGCCATTGAAGTACCCACTATAAGTGGAATCTACAACAGTGGATTTTCCTACAGTGGATCAATTTAATCAAAATAAAAAAGCCCATTTTCAGATCAAATCTGGACATAAAAAGCACTCAGACTGTAGAACCGGTGGAGTAGAGGAACTGTTCTTAATCAGGCCAGCTTGGGTTCAGTGTTCTCTGATAGCAAGTCAGACTGCTTTGAGCAAGATGCAGAATTTGTTCCAGATCTACGATTATGCAGCAGATTGTGGGCTTTGACACGGCACCCTTCGTCAAGACATGCTTACAATGCAAACTACCGTATATAGATCTATATATATATTTATACATATATATATATATATATATTTCTTCCATCAGTTCCCCGGCTATGAAGTGGCTCTTGGGATATGCATATCAACAACACTGGGCTTATTGTCTCGTTCTCGACACTCCACTTCATCTGCTCACTTCATTGTGTGCCAAACAGAGTGACTGTATAATGGTCCATTGTTAGTTGCATTGTAGGCTGTTTCTTTTTCAAGCCACTTGAGGTCAGTACAGCCCACATCACCACTCTCACTACAAGTTACTCTCTTTCTTTTACAGCGTCTCATGAATGACAGGGCTACACATTCATTTGGTCTGAATGGACAGGCTTGGACTTGAAGTGAATGAGAACGAGAAGAAAAGGTTTGAACGTCACTTTCATTATTGCATTAATTTCGAAAGTTACACAATGATATTCGGGCTGAGATTAAGACTCCCGTATGGGACTTATAAATTCAAGTTAAAAATACATCACAATTAAGATCAAATTCAAGTGTGTGTGTTTGTGTGTCTCGTTACAGTATCAGGCATACTATGAATTACATGGATTCTGTAAACACTAGAAAAGATAGTCGAGAACATCTATTCTAATATATTCTATATTCTGGTGGCATTAAAAAAGAAATCAAATGAAATCAAAACTACTTTTTAGGAGTGTGACATATCGTTATGCAATATGTTTGACCTGAACACAAAAATAGAGCGTTCAAATAAATTCGAGATACACAGAAGGATTTCACAATACATATCAGAATATATATGCAAACTGCATTGTCAATACAGCACCTCATCGTCTACTATTCAGATACATGGCAGGTACTGTATGTGCAGTAGCAAATAACTGCCTAAAACTATGGTAATATTTCACTTTGTTTACATGAATGTGAAACGGAAATATCGATACATTCTGGAATATATTCTACATATTCCAGATGAGCTACAACAGAGCTGTCATCGTGTTCCTTATAGGGGTTACAATACAACGACATGTGGGAATATGTAAAGTTAGATTTTGGAGACGCTCCACCTGGGTGTGCTAAAAAACAAACAGCGCGCCTCCCGTCTGGAGGCCCCGCCCATCTGCGCTCGGTTTGCGCCATTACGTCGCTATGCTGATCGCTGCTGTGCTGCAAGGCAGGCAGGCAGGCAGAGCAGCTGCAGAGAGGCCAGGGGACGCTGACAACAACGGAGTAGGCTCGCGCGCTAGGAAAAGTCAAAAACGCAACATATTTCCTATTTTGTGATTCGGTGTCCGAAGATTTTTTTTTCCACGCGTAACCGTTTCACCGAGCAGGTCCTCCTGTATTTTTACGCATGCGTGGGAATATATTTTTCATTATCTAGACCTGAAATGACTGCCCGTCGCCGCGTCTAGCCAATGCTTACTGCGGGGGCTCCTGTCTTGTGGATTATCCGTCGTCGCCGAGCCAGTCGCATGGTCGAGCCCGGAGGAGGCCCCGCTCCGCTGGATGGACTTGTATGAGCACGGCGCTGGACTCCGTGTACTGATGAGGACCGTGATAGTGATGATGCTCGGGTTTCATCGGCAGCGGGTGAACTGATCTTGGATGTTCGGGCTACATCGCCCCTACTCAAAACATTTCCTCATACGGCAACACTTATATTCCTTAAAAACTGGACGCCTCTGGAGCAGTTTATGACGGTAAGAAAGACCTCGTTTGTAACAGCCAACTGACGTTAGCAACGGCCAACTGACGTTAGCTCAGCTAGCTAGCCTAGCTAACTAGCTTAGCGCTGTCACTTTTATCCAAGTTGGCTCCCCGCGCAGCTAAAACGCAAATAATGTGAATTAAGACCGGGATAACGATTCCCTAAAACGGCCTGTTTTGTTCCCACACGTGTATTCGAGTGGGCGAGACCTCGTACGGATACATATTGAGCCGTAATACACGTTCTTTATTCCATAACCTTTAACACCCAACGGCTGTGAAACTCGCTCCTTTAGCTAGCTGCTCCTCAGCCCATTCAACATCTTTTCAGCTTACTTTAAGGCATATGCGAAACAGTTTGGTTGTGCAGTTAGTGTGTTGAATTAATGCATACTTCGGTTAAACTTCTTTTAAAGTAGGTATTTATGAGATTTTTTTGTTTGTTTAAAAAACGACCGTTAATAGCTCATTCATTATCCAGTGTACAATAAGCCCTTTAATGACAGTCCAGTTGGCGTTCAATGGAAGCGCTGCGGCGTCAGTTACGTTTTAAAATGACATTCCTTTGATTAATTTGTGCTTGTTGAGTTATTCGCCCGTTTGACACATGCAGCGAGTACACAGACCCTCGTCGATTTAAAATGTATGCCGTTTTTATTTTATTTTTGCCATTCATTGGTAATGTTTGGTGAACAACCGTTTGTCATAACTGCCCTCATGTACGTGTCACATTCTAGAAATGTCACAGGAGAGTGCCCCCCCACCCCCACCCCACCCTCCACCATGTATGGATAAGCTGCTTATTGCGAGACTGCTTTTTTTTTGTCGCCCATGCATCAACAATGTCTTTTCTTTTTATTTATTTATTTCGCCAAGTAAATGGTTGGAAAGGACTCTCACCTAACTATGTGGTGTTAAGTAATAGATGTGAGGGGTTTTTCTGTGATGAGCCGTCCTCCTTTCTGTCGATGACGTAATCCCCCACCATCCGTGCCACATCTTTTGGGTCGCAGTCGGTTCCTCTGCTGCTTGCCAGTCTGCTGCCTCTGCCGAGATCATATGTGCCCTGCTCTGTCCGGGATGTCTGGCCGCTGTCTCCCTCCATTTTTCTATCTTGCCCCCCTCTATTTTAACTGCAAGAGTCGTAGCTTTTGTATAGTCACAATTGGTTATGAATGGGACCTCGGACAGGGGAAGCAATGGGAGGAATTGTGAATGAAATCCAGTAGCTGGTTCAGTGTTATCTAAAACCAGAAGCTCCCAACACTGTGGTTAGGGGGATCTCTTGGGATCTGTGAACCCACAACATATTGTGTATATCCAGTGTAATTTTACATTTTTTTTTTAAATCTGTGAGATTGCAATTAGTTTACATTATCTTTTTTGCTTTTCTGCAGTATCATTTTCTGCATAAACAAAGACCTGAGCAGATGGGGGTCTTTGACTTAATGTTGGTATTGACCTGAATACATTTGGGAATCCTTGTCTGAGGCTGATGGTTGCTGAAGCTGAACTATTTATTTTAGGAATTAGGCCTGTCATGTTGCATTTTTTTTAATTTGGGACACCATAGGCTGTTGATTACCACCACATATGATATATTAAAGCTGTGGTAGCGAGGATTATATTTGCAACACTGGATTTGTAGCTCAGCCAGAGTTAGGATAGGCGAGTCATGGTTCCTTTTAAGGCCCAATCCCGCATATCCCATCTCTGATATCGGAAGTAGGATTGGAGGCTGTGCCGTTGGCACTTAAACACGATTGTAATACGGATAGATGAAATCAAGCATTCTGATTACATTTATCTGAGCGTTCCATATCAGTGTACACTCAAAATAACAGGTAGATTTTGCGCGGCCGTTAGTTGTCATTTCAAGCTTGACAGTTACCAAACATGTTTCGTGTGAACTTTGATATTTTGGGGGGAATGACTTGACGAAGAGGATACTTCAGGTGGACGTCATGTTAACATAGATAAGAAAGAAATTGAGACCTATGAAATGTTGCGCAACGAAAAAAAGCTCCCTTCAAAGCTACTGAGCACCAAATCTCAATGAAAGACAGCATTGGAGTGATATCCTTCTGGAGAAAGCACTTCAACACCGAGGACTATTTTCTCTAGGCTACTGAAATGCGATGTACAACATTTGGTGGCAACAACTATTTTGTGCTGAAAGGCAGCTTACTATTTACTTATTTCTAATGTCACAGGCAACCGTATTATAAAAGCAATAAGGTACTAGAGGCAGGACTGTATCGTCAATAATGTCCTGTTCAAGGGTTTGCTGGCCCTCCGCTACACGTCAGGCCTAACAACACCCTTGAACAGGACATTATTGACGATACAGTCCTGCCTCTCGTACTTTATTGCCTAACTAAAATAGGCTGAGCAAAGTTTATTTTCTTGAATTCTGTTACGTGCAGTAGAACCAATTTTATTTACATGCACATTATAATTGACTATATTGTGTTCTGAGGGGAATCCTTGATCGAGCCACTTTGCACACTGCTTTTGCTCTCTCCAAACTCGAAGAAGAGTTTTAGGAGTGGATGGACTGGTGAGGATCAAATTGCCTGTGGCAATGGCCCTGGTTTACTCGAGCTGCGCACCTGAACCTGCCATTCCCATGGTGTACAGTAGAAGTGTGTGTGAAACATGGCGAGAGAACACATAGCAACAATTGAGGCGAAGTAGTGAGGAAAGGATATGGATAATGGGAGACAGAGGAGGCATAGGTGTGGCAGGGTTAATCTGCACCTGGTAGCAGGGGGATCCCATGGGAGCAAATTGGGAGTTAGGTAGCATCATCAGATCACAAAGCAACTTGCTCTTGTCATGGCAAACTGTAATGTTGACCAACAGTATGAGAAACTGTTGGTCAACATTGCCTGTAGCTTGACAACAAACACTCAAATTATTTGACGTTTTTTTGCGAGGAATTGTGATCACTTGATGATATTCTATTTTTTTTATACTGGAAACAAAGTAGCTATTAAGTGAGGAATATTGTTGAATAATTCCAGTTTTACCGTGAGCACATCTTTAATACATTTGTTTGTGTTCATTTGATAAGCTAAGCAAGGGCAGCAAAATCATATCCTCTTTGATGCCCTCAGACCGTGCCATTTTAATTTTTTTACAGATGTGTCACCCCAGGTTTTACTGGTGCCTATAGAGAAGATGCATGAAGATGGCGGTCTTCGGTTAAACATCGTAAACCAGCCTACATAGCGAAGTAGTCAAAGGTCGGCCATTGTTCTTGTCTGCTTGAAGGCTAAGATGTGTATACACTGTGGGATGGGCTTGGAGGAGCACAGAGCGTTAGAATGTCGGACATTATGTGCCTAAAGATTTTTTTTTTTAAAAAGTCATTGTTTTGCTGGAGAATTCAAATAATTAAATTTTTCCTCATAATTGTGCCACTTCAGTTTCTGTCTGACTTTGGTCTTTCTGACACTTCTCCTTTCTCACCAGCGTCTCACCTCTTTGCTTTGAGTTTTTTTACTCTTCCTTTTCTCTCTATCTTATTCTGACACCTTTAGGTCCGGTTAGTCACAGCGTTGGAAAGACACACCCTACCTTTCAGCATCGCTCACTAGTGCTGACGGCTTAATATTGGTGCTAACTGACAGCGTTGGTAAGAAGAAGACGACTGGCTGGGGGCTGAAGCCTAGATACAATATCAGACTTCAAAGAGGCTCACGTTTGCGTATCTTGCATCTTGGATCCATTGCCAGAAGAGCTATGAAAAAAAACAAACAGTTAATTGACTTTCACTTGTGTCATCATAATTTAAGTTTTATTTTTTGTAAATGTAGTGCTACCAAGTAGCTTATTGACACCACTCACATGTTTATAACTTGGTTATTAAGGCTCACACTTGTCAATGTTTCAAATTAAGTGGTACTTACCTTTTAAGATCCCCGATAAGATCCTCCTCTTTATTTGAGTGAGACCAGGCTGGCTGTGACCTATGCTGACTGTTGGTGACAGCCCTGTCAAAGAGCAGCCTGTTCATGTTTAACCAAGAGGACCAGCTGCCTGCTCATTCTATTATAACCCTTTGGAAAGCTCACAGTCCTATTTGCAGTTGGGAAGCGCAGTAAGCGGGGCCATTGATAGACAGAGTTTGGCGACTTGCAGTTAACAGCGGCTGCACACCGAACCGACTGTTGCCAAGTTACTGGTGATTTTTTAAATAATTTTTTTTGCCAGCTTATTCTTTGAATGTGCTTCTTGCACCAGTAATTTAATGAAGGGAATTTACTGCCATTAAGTCTTTCTAGAAAAATAGTTGTTATATATTTACAAATATGCCTAATTTGGTAAAGAATGGCACAAGTCCAATTTGCCAAACCCGGCAAATGTTGGTGGCACCCTCAGATCATCATCGTCAGCATTGTCCTGAGCTACAGTTCTTTCAGTCTGTGGCAGTCCTGAAGTGAACCAGCCAAACAGCCGCTCGTTCACATAAATATCCAGCCAGATAGCTTTCAGAAAGGCAGCTAGTTAGCGGTCTGTTGCTGGGGCGGATATGGCACGACTCTTTAACGAACACCATCTCCCAAGCCCCAAACACAGCTGTGTTTATTCTGTGTAAGATACCACAGTTACATAATGCCAGGGCGAAGGTGACTTGACAGATTCAGGCTCCCAAAATTAAATGCAAATAGTGCCATTTTAATAATGACATGTACGTTTTGATTGGCAGTAAAGAATAATCGCATGACGTGGTTGCTTCTTTTAAGCCTTGAGCAATGGGACGGGCGCAATGGCCAATATCGTTCAGAAATTAGAGAACAAGTTTTAAACCCAGACTAGAAATAATAATTTGTTTCCTGTGAACACCAGGACAAAAATAACAGTGGCCATTGTAAATTGGATACATTTATTAATATTTGGACAGTGTTGTGTTATGTTCTAAGCAGTCTTTTGTGTGTGTATTGTGTAATTTCTGTGTATGTGGTAACTTTTTCATGGAATTTTAGTTTTTAGTGGTTGCAGCTGTTAAATGTTAAGATTTCATGTTCAACGTATGTTTTTATCAGATCAGGGTCACCTCTTCCGTTCCTTCCCTCCTTACTTTTTCTCTCTATATCTCTCTCTCTCGCTCTCTCTCTCTGCCCAGTGTTGCCGTATCTGGATCATGCATAACTAATCAGATGAAATTGCACATTATGGTAATGGCGTTCTCCGTTAGTGGGCCGTAATAATGGTTTGATTAGCTGAAACAGCATATTATCCAGCTAGTCTCTTTTTCTCTCTCTCTCTCTCTCTTACACAGACCAAACCACCAGTTAAATTCAAGTTTACAAGATTCAGACAATAGCAGAGAGAATTGTGACTTAACATTTGTGCAGAATATCTGATTGTAATTTTGACACCCTTATTATTAAGTGTAGCAGAAATCATGTCTCGTGATCCCATATTGCTGTAATGGCTCTAACAAAGCTCCATTAAGCACACATTTTTGTCGCTGACATGGCAACAAATTACACAGTTACTGTCTTTTTAAATTGTTGCAGGTTTGTAGAGCATATCACATTAAAATTAACTTTACTTTCTGGGAAATCTTTCTAGCTTTTAATCTGCTGATATCCGAGTGTTGTGTGTCATAGTCCGTCTCAATTCTTTTCTCAGACCTTCATCTATAAAACAAAACATTATGGTTTAGTAGGAGAGGTTGCTGTTTTACTCCACTAGCTCCACAAGCCGTTAGGCCTTGGCAACATAGGTAGTTGTTCTAGATATTTGTTGCAATTCATAATCGGTGTCTGCCCTATTATAAGTCACTCGTGTGTTCTAACCTAGTTTCTAAAAAAATGCAGGGCTAGATTATACCAGCAGAGCCAAGTGATAAAGCTCGCTAGATTATAGTTCAGGGGCCATGTGAGTTGGATTTAGCTGGCATTGCAGAGGTTGGATTAAGACAGCGCAGCATCAAAGATTAACATGATCATTGATTATTACTGGACATGACATGGATAGACTCAGAGAGGGCCTTCAGGTAAATGGAGGAATGGGAGACAATTGTGGCTGGACCGGTGGGACAACAGCAGCAGACATGGGGCAACTATTTGGCATCAATGTGTGGATGGACTATACGGCGCAGTAGTACATGTTTTGGCTTCCTTTGCAACTCTCACAGTGCATTCCAAATGTCAAATGTTATGTATTTTTATCCTAAAGGAGGATGTGTGACTCTACCTGAAAACGTTAATTATCAAACAAAATGTAATCCCTACTGCTCCCTTCTTTGGCTCAACACGCAGAAGTGACTCTCAGCTCATCCATCCAGATGTCTGTAGACTTGTTGGGATTATTACCCAGAACCAGTTTTTAGGTATTGCTGGTTACTGATCTGTCAGAACCGTGACAGTTTGTGCTGTTGGTTGTTGAACATCATCTAATCGAACATCAGCTAAGGTTGTTGGATCTGATACAACAGGGTTCAATTTACATAAGGAGGACAGCAGTCATGAGGTGTGTGTTACAATGCTCAAAGATGTGTGCAAACTTCAGCAATGAAATGCAACTGATGTCAAGTGCTCGATCTGTGTAGTCAGGGTAGAACTTGCAACCCAGTGGAACGACATGCCATCCATTTCTGGAGCTCCCCTTGGCTTAAGTATGTTAGCAAGTAGCTCAGAAATACATACTAGCAATTTAGTTAGACAGACAAAAGTAATGCACAATGCAAGTCATCCAGATGTAAACTGACGGCATAATGAGGCTGGAGTCAAAATGGGGGCAAGATCATGAGATCAGTCCTTTCCAGACCATCACTGCTCCGTGTCTTATTGTTATAAAATAACCACTGGATGATTATACCTGAATATTTCTCATCTGCAAGGGAGGACTCCTCTCCACTGCAGCCCCACATTTACCTTCCTCAGGTATGTGAGTACAGCTGGCTCCGAACTCTTTACTCAAGAGTTATGCTCCAGAGCGTGTTTTGGCTTGTCCTTTCCTTCACTAACATCCTTACCACTATCCCCCAAAATGCACACAGCAACACATGCCCTTCTATGTATATTTACACATACACACATATTTTCCTAAAGGTGTATTCGGATTTTCTAAGCAAAGAGTTGTAGACCTATTGCCGTGTGAGTGTGTGCTTCAGATCCTCAGGTCTGCCTTTTGAAACAGCTGCTTAAAGAGCCTTGAATACCCCAGGAGGTCAAAGGACACAGTTGCTTAAGAACTGTCGCTCAGAGACAAAAATGGATGCTTATTTTTATGCCCTGAGGATGAGTAACATTGTTTTTTTTAAATCTCCTTTTGAGATGTTAAAGGAAATTTCAGAGTGCAACTTGATGCAATTACTTACAATCGTGTCTCCATAAAGTGGTGATCTCAGAGATCGTAGAACCTGTTTCCAACATAATTCCTCTCTCCTAGTCAGAAATAGGCAAATTAGCAGCACTTTGAGATACTCTTACATTTGTTACCATGTTTCTAAACCTTTAGTTTCCTGCTCTCTTTTTCAGACTTGCAGACATTATTCTGCAACATTTGACAGTTATTTCTGGAACATCAACAGTTTACGTGGTACAACCCTGTTTTATCCACTGCCTGTTTTGCTTGGAGATGTGTGGAGGAAGCGCAAAGGGATTTCATATCCAACCCAAACAAGAACATAAAGAGCAGTCTAAAAACACAGAAAATTAGTGCTGCTGTTTCTATTTCATGCTGCTTCCAATTTCTCCCCTTGAGGGCTGGATTTCTATCTATCAGTCCTTCTCTCCTTTCTTTTTTACCCTTACTGGTCTTGATTTCTGGTCCATCTGGCTCAGGACAAAGGTGTTTGTAGTTTGTTTCCAAAATGTACTTGTACTTGTTTTAGTTTTAGAGTGTCATCACTGTGCATGTGAGATGATGCAGTGGAAAAAAGCAAGAAGGAAATGATTGACAACAAGCGTATATCTGGTTACAAATGCTGATGGGCATGCTTTTTTAGAGGGTGTGTCCGCCCACGGGAGCTTTGATCACTCTGAACGACACACGCACACGCACTTCCCAGGGCCTAACCTTTCTCAACTTTAGTTCAAAGCCTGAGGATAGGGATGATCCTCTCCTCAAGATAATTTACAAAGTCCCGTAAGTTGCATTTAACAACCAGGTATAGAAACACTGCCACTAAAAGGTATAACAGTCAAATGTATGTTGGAATAGAACCACTACAGAACGTATGACAGACCTTTTGGATTCCAAAAAGCCATGTCTTGAAAACAGATGACAGATTAATTTGTTGAAAGGGGTTTAGCCTCCGAATGGTTTGCACCCTGAAAAAACAACAGGGCTTCAATGGAAGTTTTGAATGCAAGACTGACCACCAGAGTAGAGCTATGTTGCAACTTGCACTGCTGCTAACGTTTAGCTAAACATGACTGTTGCTAATGGGGGCATGCGAATACAGCAATTTGGGTCAATATATCGATTAAGTGATCAACAATCTAATAGTATCAGTGCAAAGTGATCTTGATCAAGATGTGGACACCACATACACAGTATGCCACTATCTGCAGTATCATTTTGACGCAAGAAGGTCTTGTTAAATGCAATTGTATGTTTCTTTAGACAAAGTTATGGGAAATAAGTATTTTAAAGCATTGATCAGTGTGTGTGTGTGTGTGTGTGTGTGTGTGTGTGTGTGTGTGTGTGTGTGTGTGTGTGTGTGTGTGTGTGTGTGTGTGTGTGTGTGTGTGCGTGCAGGGCCTCTGTATCTGTGTGCAGAAAGAAGGCGCGCAAAATGGACAACCATACCCTGAGAGAATCTGTGTGTCAGAAATGAGAACCTGAGAACAGGAGTGTGTGTGTGAGAGAGAGAGAGAGAAACAGGCTGCCTTGCTGCTGTTTTCTGGGGCAGGCAGTGAGGCAGCAGGAAGGGATAATAACAGAAGCTGTTACATTCTTGTGGTTTCTCTGATTTCAGCATGAGGCAGGGGGCTGGCTCTGGCTGACTCACTCTCTCTCAGCCTATTTGCCAGCAAGGAAGCTACCAGCAAGAGCACAATACATGACATTTCTCGGACACTTTAATCTAAGACACATTAATTACAGGCCTATGAATCTTTGCACATTTTAGCACCTCTTGCTCAAGCATTAACCTAGCAACTTATTAACACTGGCTAAGCTAGTACTTTGAGCAGTGGCAATCATTTGACTTTATAGTTTGTTCGGTTTGCCTTTCAAGGCCATTTTGGGGCCAGTTTCTGATGCTACAGCTGAGGATATACAATATCTGGGGACACCACCAGTTGGGTTTCAATGCAATTGCAGTGTATTGAGTCAATACATTGTTTGTCATATCCATCTGAAAGCAACACAAGTACTTTTAAGTATAACAACAACAACAACTATAATGCAGTTCTTTCTAGAGAAAAACATGCGCTAAAAAAAGCATTAAGAGTGATTTCACAGAAAAAGTTTAGATTGTGTTGAGAGCAAGTACTTGTTCATCTATTACTTCAACTGTAACTTTAACTGTACATTTTAGTCCAGATAATTACAACATGACACATATTGTAGTGTCTGTTAGTGGTTTACATATTTATGGAAATGAAGAAAAGGAAACTAACTATTAGACATAAAAACATTTTGCACAAATGGACGTTACTCCACAGCCAAACGTTACAACATCACCAATAAAGCCATGCAAAGTCAGATTGCATCTGTTTTTTTGTGCTTAATGCCCATGTTGATTATCTTACCTTTCTATTCTCTACAACATTACTAATATACTATTTACTACTATATAACAGCAGTACTCTGAAGTTGAATCTGTTTCATTGGTTCATTTAAGCCCTCACTTAGGTCTGTGGTTGCACTAATCTTCTTTTGTAAAATCTGATTAATGCAGAACAGGCTTAATCAAGCACTGTTTAACCCGTGTTTGGGAAACCCGGTTTGAGGTTGTTGTATATCAGGTCTACGCTGCAGAGGCAATGCCATCTGCTTGGTAACACTACAAACACATAAACTGTACTGGCCTACATATGTAACCTTCTAAAGCTTCAAAGAACATGTCGTCCATGTACATTACCAATGCAATTTAAACATGCTAAATGCTACATGATACACTGAATCACCCTAATAGCGATTAGCTAACACGTTAGATTTGTATTTGTACATGCAAATGTACTTGTGTGGAAAGGCAGGGCATTGGTGTTTTGCTATGTTTTTGAACATGACGACAAAGGCATTGTTAATAATTATACTATTTTTTTATATTCAAGAGGAGACGTGCACAGGCAGGCAAGTTGGAGTTACAGTTTGGTAAGCTGCAACATGACTGTATAAAAGATAAGCCAGTTCTATGAGAGAAGAACAGTCCCTCTGTGTCAGGACTTTGGCGTTGCTCTGTGCCGAGTGATGCCAGCAGAAATATACTTAAGAAGCCTGGTGATGCTGGCAGATTTGTATCCGCTGTTTGAGTTAAACACCTGAGCATGCATCTTGGGGTTTTGTATGAAGCAAACTTTGGCCTTTTAAGGGGATTAAGGGTTTCTGCCTTCATACATCAGGACTGGCACAAAAGCAACTAATTAGCATCTCAATTTTTTTCTTTTCTTTCACCAGCAGTTTACATTATTTTCAACAGGAAACATAGTACAGGCGGCGAGGTGATTGTCAGGCGGGCCCACGCTTTCCTGTTTTGGCCCTGTTTACCGTCCACAATGTGTTCCACCCACATCCATCTCTTCATCTTCACCTCTTCATACAACAAGCGGTGCAGAGATATCCCCTAACACCTCTCCCACACACATGCTTCGTGTTACATGAGCTATATAATACATTCAATCAAACTGTTTAATCATCAGCTCCTCTCTGGAAATCTTCCCCCTTTGAGTTGCTTTTGTTGCAGCAGGGCTGTTTAGCTTTGTGGTTTATAGTTTGCGGTTAATAACCTTAAGGTTATTAAGGTTATTGATTTTTATATTTGGATAGTTTATAGGTCTTCTTCTTGAGTATTTGTAGTACTGCGAACACCACACTTTTTCTTACAGCACAAAACATGTAAAGAGGACACCCCACCTGCAGAAAATCAAGGTTTTAACCGCCGCAGGTCAAAACCGGAGTAAAGTAAACGCGACATAAAAAGCCCCGTGGTAGACCGAACACGCCTTGAGCTGCAGTATGAAAAATCAGGTTTGTCTGAAACAAGTCAGAAGCAGACGATCATGTCTGTTGTTTTTTAGAGATTAGTATTGAAGTCATTATGACTTAACAAAGACGGCCATCATCACAAAATATCAAAGAGGGAGAGAGTGGTGTGGCACAAAGTAAAACTGACGCAGAGCTGCAAGTCTTCTGAATTATGCATCATGCAGAATTCTTTTTTTATAAGCAAAATTGAGCAGATTATAAACCTCCAGAATGACACACACACACACTTGTGCTGAAGACACCTGGACAATTCATTTTCAGATGTTTTAAAGCAGCAGATGTGCATGAGTTTGTCTAAGGCTGACTTCGTACTGGTGTACACTGATGTGTATTTACGTTTGTATTTTTGGTTGTGAATTACCAAAGTTTGAGGCGATTTGTCCCCGAACACCGTGACACTGTGGGTTTATACCACTCGGCTTTCAATTGACCCTTGGATGAAGGACAGGGTTAGGCAGTTGCGTAATAATGCAAATATATTTTTGCATATGTTGCATTAACATAACCCACTGTACATTTCGAGGCAAAGGTAGGAATCCTCTGGATGCGTCCAGGAAGCGCCTCCTTTTTATTTCCCCGTTGGTTACGTTGTTTGCATAGTGTGTCATATTGCATTGTTGTCTCTTCATCATTTCTTTAGTTTTAGTAAATATCTATAGTATAAATATGCCTGCAGGTTGACAATGAGAACTAATTTTTAAAATGTGAAAAATTAATCGGGCATCTATTTTCAATGCACAGTATTGATAATATGGACACATTTCAGTAAAGCTCCAGAGTTTCCTGGAAAATGGCTGTTGTATTACGTCGAAAGGATTAGGCTGATGAAAAAAGCCTTTTCCTAGTACTCTGTCCTCGCTGCCGATGTCTCATTTTAAATGTCAGCCCTGGTCTAATTCTATTTCTCTGCAAAGATAAAGAATAGAATATCCAAGGCTTCTTTGAAAACAGGCTTGGGTAGTTAGAGTTAGATACGGGGAGACGGGTAATGAACGAGATGGGTTGAAATTTGATGAGACGAGTTCTGATTGGTTTAGTGTTTGAGTACCACGGCCTGAACAGTTATAGCTTCTAAGAATAGGAATCCAGGGTTATCCTGAGGGTGCAGGGGATAAGTATATCATGTAGTCATCATGACTTTGTTACATGATGCGATCCTTAAGAGACGCCCCACATATTCATCTTCAATGTTGACAAAATATCATGCCAAAATGATGGTCGCAATAATTGTTTTTAATCATTATTGAGATTGTCGTTATTTATCGCCATTATTCGTTGATTTTTAGGGTCAAAAATATTTGTTGTTTTCCATTTAAATCCACAGAGCTTTCACTTCCATGCTGTGCTACATTTCTGCAAAGTAAAGTAAAATTGTACCAAAACTTTTGTACCCCAAATTAAATCAATAGCCCTGCTTTCATTGTCATGCTGTGCTACATTCGTGCTAATTAACCAATCCTTGGATCTAAATAAGCCCAAACAAAGGTTCTTCTTCACCTGAATTTAGTAATAAAACCAAAACTAAGATCTAGTGTGTAACTATTCTACCCTGGACTGCAGCCTCAACATTCAGGGACGTTTTTCTCAGGCTGCCACAGCAGGGGGGCTGTCTATTCGGTTAGGAAGTGCATATTAATATGCAGTGTAAGAGCGGAGCGCGCATTTGAAACGTCAATATCGTACGTTCATCTAATTGTGGGAAGCCAGAATCTTGATTCTGATTTAATATTCGATTAAATCACAGTGTACGGTAAGTCTGGTTGACTGTATTTTTCTAAACATCATTATGTTAATATTATACTAACAATTTATTCTGTTCTGAGGTGGCACTGTTTATTTAAACAGTAGTTATTTATCTAAAATCAAGTAATTCGGTCTTCTTCAACCCCAAAAACGTTGCCACCGAATTAGGCAGGAAAAGTTAGAAAAGTTCCACACTTCATGACAATCGTGTTCTTTCACCGTATGACGTGTGTGGTGCCTTCAGGCCAAAGCTAGAGCTGCTTTCACATGATCAGCATCAGAGTGCTTAAAACTACCTAACTTCTTTGTTAAGTTTGGATTGTTGACGCCCGACTCAGCAACTGCTCAAGAAAATGACTCAGACTTAAAACTTTGGCCTAGTTTGATGAAGTACATGAGAAAGTATTTTCCTGTAAAATACATCATACACATGCAAAAATCTATTGAAATATCATAATTTCAAACCAAATATTGATTTGTGCTGTGGAGACTTGGGCATGTAATATGTGTGGACCCTGGTTCACAAAGGTTACTGTCAATATTCACACAGTTCTCGTAAGCTTAAACAATTAAGATGCAAAAGAGCCAAGATCAGCGCTCCCACACACATGAATGTGTATGTGCTTGTGCACATGTGTGCGTTGTTTGTTCTTTATGGTGCGTCAAGGGAGCTTTTACACTCCGGTGATGAAAGGCTGATTAACTTACTGCTTGTATTGATCCTACACGTCGTTAAACACACAGTCTCTGAGAGCGCTGGTTAAAGTATTTATACCACCCGGATACATCTTTTATCAGGAGAATAACACCATGTACTGCGTTGGCAAAAGAGGGCAAATGTTAAAGTGTGGTTCTCATTGAATCATCTTGCATCACCTCAACTAGTCACTGTAGTTGCCCAGAAATACTCCACGGTCTACATCCATGTTACTAGGTGTGTGTGTGTGTGTGTGTGTGTGTGTGTGTGTGTGTGTGTGTGTGTGTGTGTGTGTGTGTGTGTGTGTGTGTGTGTGTGTGTGAGAGAGAGTGTGACACCTGGCCTCCCTGCTGGTAGGGCAGGAATGTGCAGGGTTGAGGTGGATGCGGGTGGAAATTTGCAACGTGCTCAAAACACGACCCCTGGTAACATTGAAAGGTGCTGGCATCAGCAGAAACTGAAAAATCAGGGGAATGTGCTGCTTTAATCAAATGTGTGTGTGTAGAGAGACCCTCTTGTTGTATAAATGAGGTAACACTGTCCCACCCCTCATGTTTCCAATCTGTGTGTTCAGTTTACCCTTTTCATTTGAAATTCCGTTACATTGTCTCCCACTTCTTTGCAGTTGTGGTAGATTATGGCCCATTATGTTTAAAATAATCCATTATGACATTTATTCTTGTCCTGATCCATGAATTCAGGTAAAGTTGACACGCAAATTCTTGTTGATGGCTAATTAAGTTAATCAAAGTAGTATAAAAGTTCTGAAACAGATCTAGATTCATCTCACATGTAAATGGCTAATGGCAGCACACGGCTGCCTGCTTGACTGGTCACAGGTTTCTTACCTGTGTGGTAGAATAAAGCTGTGTGAGAAACCAAAGAGCTGTAGACATTGAGCTGTGAATTAAATCAATGATTGAACCAGCTGTGTGCTGCAGACTGTTTGTTGACTCGTTGCACAGCACAACTTGATCACTGTGAATAAATAATTGTATACGTTAACGTTGGATGACTCACAATTTTGCTGCTGGACAACAGGAAACCAATCATAATCTGGTAAAGTCATAAAAAAACCACTTAATTTTCTTGCGTTTGTTAGGTTTTGTGTTAACACATTTGCTGAGGAGCTGCAAGTTGTTACTTGCTGAGAGCGGGAAACCCTAAAAATGTGGGCGTTCTCCACCACTGCCAGCCAGCCACCCCGGTGACATTTGTGCTGTATGTAAATTCAAAACATGAAGTGAAACCAACCTGTGCGTTTACATGGCCTGAGGGGAAGAAAAAACCTGGGTGTGTGTTCACTGTGGTTATTGTGGTGCTTACAGCAGTTATGTTCATATTGCTGTTGATGTAATCAGAGACAAAGGTTTCCACAGCTGGACTCTTTTCTTTTCTGGAATATTAAGATTGACGTGATAGACAGTCACAAGCACGTTAGTGGAAATATGACATTCCCGAGTGTATTAATGAGCAAACAGCAGGTTTGTCTTACTCTACTTTTGGATGAATTATTTGGAAATCTCTTGATGAAATAGTTAGCTTCCACAACCTTTACCGTTATTTTAATGTGAGCTGAATGTTGTCATCTTGTAGATTAAGAACCACAACTGTAAATGCTGTCAATGTAACCCATCTAATGAAATATCCGTGGCTATTTGAACAATTGCAGTTGCCGGGGGCAAACGTTTTTTTGTGGGAGTCACATTAGTTAGAGGAATGTGCTTCCAGCCAGAGGGCAGGAACAGTTTTACAGAGCGGGAGTGTAGTTGTCTCTCCACCTGTAGCCATTTGCAACCACTCTCTCTACAGTGGGGAATCACGTAAATAGTTGTAAAAGCCAGATATATCTATTGTCCTTTCTTAGAATATCCAGTACAGTGTTTTGTTTTCTCCACCATGGAGAAAAATGACAATTCAAGAACAATCTGCTCAGGGACTCAATATAAAGAAGGAATGGTATGAAGCTGTTTGAGGACAGAAGACATATCTGTGCAGTAATTTTGCTCCTCCTCTACAGGAAATGCATGTAAGCAAGGTCAAGGGTGGGGGTAGGGACAGGGACAACTCAAGCAAAGAAGGGTATAACTTGAGGGGGACCTAACAAGAAGAAAGGTGAAATCTAACTAACAAGCAGGTGTGAAGGAGAACAAGGTGTATGCCCACTTATAGGAGATCAGGTTGGAGTGGAGAATCGAAGAACATCAACGCTAAGGAGGGCAAGGAGAGAGGGGAGGAGACGAAGGTGTGGATACAATGGTGGGAGGTGAAAAGACATTTGAGAAGCATCTAAGGGAGAGGAGTCGAGTAGTACTATTAAGACCAGAATGAGCTGAAAGGAGCCGCTTCTGAAAATCTCACGTGCGTGTGGGGGGCTTCTGCCTGCCACTGATGACTATAATTTGCATAATGGCCTCACACAGTAATAAAATTAGAATGCACTTGCACTGGTAGGGTTAAAAAAAGAAAGAAAGTGTCATTGTACTGAACCGTTTCTCCTGAAGCAGCAATCAATCGAACGTTTTTGGTTGTGTCAACCTTTTTCACAAGATAAATGCTGCCTTGTCAAACACAACTGTAACTAATAACATAATGAATCGCTGCAAGACACTTTTGTCTTTACATCGGTTATAACCAACAAATGACTGTTTCATTTCCCCATAACTTTGGTGTCATCAGAGTCTTCTTTGTGTCTTTACATCAGAAATATATATATATATATATATATATATATATATATATATATATATATATATGTGCGTGTGTGTGTGTGTGTATATATTTATATTATGTTTTCCCTAATATATTAGAGGAAAAACACCCAGAACCTTTCATATTGGAAATAAGGGGCATTTCTTTCAACATGATAGAAAGTTTGAGAACCACTGAAATAACATGTTGCAATCCATTTTGCCTCCCTCTAAATCCTTTCAGCTTACTGATTGACTCACCTGGTTTGACCCTTGTGGCATTCAGTTGGATAATGTTTACTGTTTACTTGAACTGGTGTTGGCCCTCTGTAAACAACACAGGGAACCTAATGGATCAACCCTGCTATACAGTCGAAATGACAATCTAAAGCTTCTAGTTAGCAACAAGTTTACCACCTTTACCGGTGTATAAACAGTTGCACAAGTTTAGGATTTAATTCAAGTTTTTTTTTTAAGATAGTCAGTGATTGAGAATGTGGCTTGGTTGGATAAGTTGTGCAACATCGAAGCGTCAATTTAAATGAAAAAAACGTAATACAGTAGTTATTTGTCATCTTTTTTTTATCCAACTGAAATAATAATTGTTTTAATTTTTAGCAATCAAAAAACGGTGTCGAAGTGACTTATCAAATAGGACGCGCTGCCTTGTTTGTGGATAAGGGAACCCTCGCTAGAACGATCATATGAGTCGTGTCTCAGGCTGTTACTGTTTTTCTATTCACCGTAGTCAATTCTTTAAAAAAAGTATGAGTCTGTACGCAGCTGAAAACTAAATCGGACCGTCCAGTTTTTCTAATTGGTGCAGTCGGACAGGCTTTTCATTCATGCACTTGAAGAGGCTTATTCCATAAGGATTCAGTGTTAAAGGTCAAGCAGAGGTTTGCAGACGTTTGCAACTCTCTGTAACTGAATTGTGATGCATTTGAGAACAAAGATGAGAAATCTCACTTAATATTCTACTGTTATAATAATCAATAATGTAGTTATTTACACGTTTTAAAACTTGAACTGCATTTTCACATCCAATTATTCCCAAAGACAGGGTCGGGACCCACAGGAGGGTGGCAAGAGATTTAAATAGGTTTACCATTTACATTTTCAGAATTTCTTCCGTAGTATTTAACATTTAGATCTGCAGTCCACCATTTGAGCCCCATTATGGATGAATATTTTTTTTATCTGATAATTGTGGTCAATTTATATTATTGAATCAAAGAAAGGCTAGTGTACATTCTGTTTGTTTTACTAATGAGAACCCATTCTCATTTATTAAGTATTCAACATGTTTGTCTGTTTTCAATAACACATGCATAATATAAAGTTGTGATTTATCAAACATATATCACTTCAACATATCTGGTATACCTATTCAAGATAATGTAAAAAGGATTTACTCACAATTTCTCTCGTTGTATTTTTTAGATTAGGAAGATTATGAATTGGGTTGCGATGGTTTGTCATTTTTAAAAAGTGGGTCACAAGAAAAACAAGTTGGGGAAACCCCGTAATCGAAACTGGGACCATGAATAAATAAATGTGAACTTGAACTTGAATAATTTGCTAGTAAAGTAGCTGGTACGAATACAATGCCAAGTGTGAGTACTTTCTGTACTGTATGTCTAGCGTTCTGTTTTCATGCATGTGCTGGTCAGCACGAAATCTGAATTTCCTTACTCACTCTGAGAAAAGTCCACTCCACTGAGAGACTTCCGCAAACAGATACAAGCTGCACTGTATGACTTTACCATCAGCCAGGTCCACATATGGTGAACCCTGAAGGAGGTCAGGGGTCATTCGCTGCCCACATTCCTTAAGCTGCAACTTCCCTGGCACCCCCACACAGCCACATTTTAAATGCTTTGTTTGAATCTGTCAGCCACACACACACACGCCTGCACGCACACACAGACATGAAACAGCACTCTGTCTGCTGTTGTTGCCCTACATAAAATAAGTAGAATTAAAGGGATCATGGGGGGTGGTCGGAGGAGGGAGAGGAATGTAGGTGGAGGAAAAAAGGGTGCAAAACCAAACATTGAGAGGGAAAGGGTGGAGAAAACTGGGTGAAGTTAAATGAGGGGTGTAGGGGTCTGAAGAAGGAGAGATAGAACGAGGATGTAAATAACAAAAGCAGAAAAGTGGAACAGGAAGTCTTATTTTTCTTCCAGGTTAAGTTGAGATCATGGGCTTCCCATGCCTCCTTTGTTTTTGTGAAAATTGCATGTTTCATTCATATCCTCCTTTTTGAAATGTCATGTGCAGAAAGAGAGGAAGATCTGACGCTTTTAAAGTATTTTTATTTTATTTTTTCAATAATTTATTATGAAAAGCCACAGCGTTCACAAGCTGTCTACACACACAGACTGGCACACATCCCGTAATTGACCACCTGTTTGTCTGTGGCCTAGTTTCCGCTTTATGAAACGCTGCGGAGCGGGGATGTATAATTCCTTTGGGATCCCTAACTCTGAGCCTTTTATTTCTGTTGTTTTAAAGCAACACAAAGGGACAGAAATGCCAAACATGTCTTTTGATTAAAAAAACCCTGAAAACTTGAGGTATAAATAGGCACGTATGGGGCAAATTAAGTTTGTTAGTCATCCCATATATGAACTGGGAAAAGAAGTTGCCTGTTGTGAAGTATTTTCCTTTGAAGACCTTTATTCTGTTAGTATAAATAACAAATAGTTCAGTCGGAAATATTTGTATAGCTTTATTTTTTTTTACTTGTGCGTGCGTGCCTGTGTACAGACGGGAAGGCTTCAGGACCGTCTGTGTTTGCAATAAGCTGAGAGAGCCAGAGGAGCCCACCACTGAGGGAAGCTTTAGGGGTCAAGACACACACACACACACACACACACACACACACACACACACACACACACACACACACACACACACACACACACACACACACACACACACACACACACACACACACACACACACACACACACACACACACACACACACACACACACACACACACACACACACACACACACACTCCTGCCTGTTTGTAAGCTCTGCTGACTACAGGAAGCAATAATGGTAGCGTGCTTCCGGAGTTCCGGAGGCTTCTCTCAGGGGAGTGTGGCTGTCCTGTCCAGCTCAGCAGAGCAAAACTGAAAAGAAACACAGCAGAGCAGAAAAAGATAGAACATTTGTGATAGAACACAACAATGATACAACAGAATAGTGAAGAATACAGTAGAGCGTCCAATATAATAATATAATATAATGGATTGAAAACAAAATACAGCCAAACTGAGAGTATCAATGACATCGTGATGTAGAGGATCAGCACAGACGATACATTACACCAAAGCAGACTATATGGCTGAGCGAAACATGGTTAGCTTTTAGATGTATGCAAAACCTTGACAATATTTACCAGTCGTGCTTTCAAATATCTTTTGAGCATTCAGATGATTTAAAGTCACGTACAGAGGTTTCATTTTGGGGGGAAATTGTGATTTTAAGTGGTTGCGCACCACAGAGATGATCCAGTCCTGTTGTCCCCGGTCTTTAAATTGTCTTCAGCTGGATGGAAGGAAAATGTTAGAACAGGAAGAGAGCAGGGAATCCTGTGGAGAGAGAGTCTCTGTGTCAGACCTCATCATCTGTGTAGTCTGTAGCTGTTCCACAGTGTGAGCCAGTGATAGTGTCGCTCCCTCCCTCCCTCCCTCCATCCCTTCCTTTCTTTATTTCTTTCTTCCTTCCTGCCCTCCTTCCTTCTCCACGGCTTGATCTCGGCGCTCCTCGCTGCTCATCTCGCTGGTCCGTTTGCTCCGTTTCCCTCCCGTCAGCAGTGTGCATGTTTGCTCGCGCCCGTATTTGGTGTGGTTGTTCTGTTGACCGTCGGAAAACATTTATCTCAGGGTGACCCACAGCGCGACCACCATCACGCCTGGTTAGATTTCACCTGCTAGCTGTCGGCCACTGGATCCTACACTTCCTCTCATCCGGCTCAACAGCGTCTCTTTGAGAGCCTTTTAAACTCCACGCCCCCACCCAGTGTTTGACACGGGCCATGGTTTCTCCCAGGAAGGTGCCATTAGAGGTGGTAAGCACCGACACCTGCTTATCTGAATCGGACAGACGGGTGCATCTAGTGGTGTGATCCAAAATGTAGTTCCAAAATGACAACATCGACGACACCGTCTCTCTCATTATCTATGCGGCGTGATGTAACGCCTCTGCTCTTTTCCTGTGTAGGTCAATGCTCTATTCCATATCGGTGTCACAATTTCCTCTGACATGAGTAGGGGGAGATCTTGATTTCAGCAGAGGTGCGATAATGCTGTGACACACACTGAGAGAAAGCTTTCCAGTAAAAAGATCGTAGACTCCAAGCCCAAACTGAGACGACCCTGGTGACATCATTATTTCGGACCAGAGCAACAGATTCTAGAAGTGTTCCCCTCAGTCATGAAACTTGTCCTGATGTGTAAACCGGTTGAGTATCATCACGCACACCCGATATTTAAGAATTCTGATTGTTGATCTTACAGAGATATTTTCAAAGATAAATCATGAGTCTTGTAGTGCTTGAAATTCCCCCTTCATATTTTGCTGAGTGAGCATAACATGTTTAAGACGCAATTACACAACACACACAATAAATGATGCGCTTATTAAAACCCCCACGTTGAAGGTGTTGCTGCTGTTAGTGGTGGCCTCCTCAACTACATTTGTAGTTGCGTGTGTAGTGTGCACACCATCTGCCAGTGGTCCCAGGGGTTTGTGCTGATGTGTAGTGACAGGCAGCTCAGACATGCAGAGGACCCGCCATATATACTATACACACACAAGTACGCTCACACAGAGCCATCGTTACAAATACAGCCGCTCTTGATGACGGGGCCGTGACCCTTGTGGGGTTATTATGTCTCCTGTCAGGACAGATCACCAAAGAATAAAAGAAAAAAAAAAAGTAGGGGGACATAGAGCACACAAATCCCACTGCAGCGGCATATGTTACCCAACAAAATGAAAGAACAATTAAAACTCTGCTGCGACAACAGAAAAACAGAAAGAGCATGTGAGCCAATATTTTAAAATGATCTAAAAGCATTTTTTAATGCTAAATAGAACTGCCTATAACAATTATTATAAAAGAATAGTATAAAGTTTAGGGAAATAAGCGTATTCGCTTTTTTGCTGAGAGCTGGATGAGAAGACTGATAACATATTTGTGTATTTCTCTGTACACTAAATGTAAAGCTACTGTTAGCTTAGCCCAAACTAATTTAAATGGGAATCCCGTCCAGCCTGACTTTGTTCTGAGAAAACAGTCAGACTACCAGCGACTGTAAAACTCACTAATTAACTATTTATATAATCCTTTGTTTAATCTGTACAAGAAACAAAGTGTAAAAACAACACACCGTGGTGTAAAGGTTGGTTATGTGCTTCTTGGCCAGGCGCAGTGACTTCCTGGAGTTTTGTCACCAAAATGTTAAATTATACCTTTAAGTTATAGATAAAATATGTTAAACATTACAAAATAAATAAAGCACCCTGTTAAATGTTTGTACACAAAAAAAGTAGTTAAGCTGTAAAGAGTTAGATCATTGTTCATCATTGTTCATTATTGTGCTGCAGAGTAAAGATATACTGCAGTATAAGTATAACAGTCCTTTTTTAATAAAAAATTTTTTTTTGTTTGCAATCTACGGAGACAAGGAAAGTAGTCAGACGTGGCCTCAGTAAGAAGGGGCTTTGGTTGGTTGTAAATGGAGCAGCTTCAGATTGAATTATTGTTATTTTTTCCCACTGATGAGCAGACAGGGCCAGCAGACTGCTGTCATTTAACAACCAATCGCCTCGGATACTCCAGACATACCTGTTGATGAGAAAATGTGTTGATCGAACTCCTTCTGAATAGATGGTCACAAGTGTGAAGTTATTCTAATGGTGCAGTTGAATTTAAACGGTGTTATACATACTTCTAGTTGTCACGTGAAGGATTAGATACCCTGATTGTGGGTTTTGCTGACTTTCCACGTGCAATATTCCCTTCTATTGAATATCCCACACGGTCACATTTTTACATCATGAAACACGGAGGAGGATTGCACACGTTTTAAGCTCTTTTTTTTCTCTTTTTCTTATTGAATTTTATAGTAGTGATTTAGTGCTGCGCTGCTGTATAGTTTCCACATCCCCTGCTTGCCTACTCATTGACATTCTTTTCTCATGAAGCAGTCAGTCTTTGCTGCCTCGCCGTGCTTGTACAGGCTTGCCTCGCTGCGTGGCTGCCTTCTCTGAGGCAGTGTGGAAAAAAATACATTATGCTGTACTGTACATTGGCTTTTTGTGTTCTTCATACACAGATTGAGTCGTTTTCATCACTCTAGCTCGCCTAAGTTGTCACTAAGTATGTGTACATTACAAGCATTGATATGACGACTCTCCATTTATATTCCTGCCTAAACTCTTTTTGTTTCTGTCACTCATTGTTTGCTCCTCTCCGCTGTGTGTTTGGTTGCTGCAGACCCTGGTAGGAGCGTGATGAGCGCGCGCTTCCACTTGCCTGCTGGCAGATCCTACAATGTCCGGGCGACGGAGCTGGAGCGAGACAGGCAGCACACACAGGTTGTGTGCAACATACTGCTGCTGGACAACACTGTCCAGGCGTTCAAAGTCTGCGTGAGTATACTGCTTCCCTGGTCTATCAGTATCTTGCTTTAGATATTAACAGGCTGAAATTGTTCATTTCAGATGCTATAAATGTGAGAACTCATTTGTTACCCATGTACTGTACGTTTGGCATAACTTACATGATGCATACTGCTTTTCTAAAAGAACAGATGCTTTCAAACTGTGAAGCGCACCTCCCCAGGGGGGGGGCCCGGGACCAACGGGAGCCACTATTCGCTTCAAAATGCCTACTTCTTCATGGAGTCTTAACTAAATCCAATCTGAACACACAGCCATGAGACAGTTTTATATTAAATGTGACTTACTCTACCCGGGAATATCATAATCTCTGACGTCAATCATCAATAAACCGTAGAATAAAGACGCTCCTTATAAATCCAGAACTTGCTTGAGAATCTTCACGTCTTTAAGTTTTTCTTCATTTTTAAAGTAATCCAGTGATGGATATCTATTCATCCATGGTTACATTGCCAACAGGAACTGTCAATAGAAAATGTGGCTTACTTTTAATCATGTTAATTTACCAGAACGACTTCATGTTATTGTCATACAATAAAACAGCTAGCTGATGAGAACCTGGTTGAATCATCTGCTTGAAGTTATGTGACACATTTCCAAAAAATATACATTTAAACATAACTATATTAGGCCATGAAGTGAGAAGGAAATGAGAGAATAACCCTCTCAGAACCCCCTTAAAAGACCAATGTTGAGCCACCGTCCCTCTCAAAACCTCGGTGTGTCTCTCTGTTTGCAGACATTTAATAAGCAAATAATTATTTCTGTAATATTGTGATGAGACTTAAAGATTTACATTTCTTTTCTCACGCTGGTCTCTATCGGTAGCAGATCAGGCGGTCGGTCTTCATTTTGTTTTACAATCATTAAGTCACACAAAGCCAGAAGACAAGTTGGCTTGTGACCGATGTCATCTGTCGCCTCATGTGATAACACTTTATTCTTTCCCTCTTTGTCTTGATGTCTCTCTCTGCCATTGTGTGTTTCATCAGATCGATAGGGAATATTCCCTTTGTGAGTCAGAAAATATAACTCCTTTAATAACATCCCGTCTCTGACAGATCACATCCTGTTGCTGTTGAAGTCTGTGTGTGAGTGCATGCATGTATGTGTGTGTGTGTGTGTATGTATATATATGTATACTGTATATACACACACAACTAAAATAGAGAGAGATAAATGCATAAATATGCACACTACGACTCTGTCATTCAGATTGGTTACAAAACAGGTTTCTTTTTTAGAGAAGAGTGGTTGACTAAAGAGTTTTTGTTACAAGCTTGTAGCTGGTGTGCTTTTTCCACTTCCTGACATTCTTCTGCTCTTTCTTTCAAAAGGAACGGTATAACACTGTGTGTGTCAACCGCATATAAGATAATATTTTTGGAAGAATGCTCAGCGAAGTTCAACTTGCATCATACATCATACATCGTTGGATAACCACCGTAGACATTATTGTGGATCGCCATCCCACACAGTCTATTTGATAAAACCTCTCCTCTCCATTTTCTTTCTTTACATTTATTCTTGTGCTTTTCTATCCCTCTCTGCTTCCTGCTCCAACCCCCCCCCCCCATACCCCTCTCCCTGCCTCTTGAATGAATGAGTTGGTCTCTGTCAGTGTCATTGATCAGAACCCTGCAGCAGCACTAACTTCCTGGAAAGACGAGCCATCCTGGGCGCAACAATACTTCTATTGATCCTCTCGCCGGCCCGACTGGCCTTGATTCTAGCGGAGAGTGAAAATCCAGAAGCGGACACTTATTGTCATGGGAACCGTAGTGCAGGAAGGGGGGGCACATGAGGGCTTACACTGATGATCTTTATAGATGGGAAGTCTCTGGCTAAAATCAGCATCTAGTGTGGCAATTAAGGCTCGATAGATGACAAGAAAAAAAAGAAGCCCTGCCCACTTACTGACCCCACCTCTCTTCTAATACAAAAGCGGGTCAGTCAGAAGCAGGAGTAAAATGATGTGCAGCTGTAACCATAGTAACCACTAAACGCCACATAAACATTCGGGCGTCTGCAAGAGCTACTTGGTAATGAAGTAGCTCTTAATAATGAGCAAGTAAGAGCAGCAAGAGGCAAAGGATGCAAGTTATGTGGTAGAGCAGAACAATTCTTTCAAATTAATTTGCTTTTGACACTTTAACCGGTGACTTTGAAGGCCACACTTTTTTCAAGAAACTTTACCTAAAAGAAAACAAACATATTTTCCTTCAATCGGTGTTGGATCTTGACAGCCATGTGAAGCGTTCTCCAGTGCAGCGCTCCAAAAGCTAGCTCCAGAAGCTAGCTGCGTATTTCTTCCACTCCACATCCTTACTTTCCCTTCAGCTGACCAATAACCCATCATCCCATTAGCTCATTATTCTTTTAGTGCAGTCCTAATAGTAAAATATAGACTTTTGCTGTTGTGTTTTTGTTAAAATAATTTTATTTTAATAATGTGTTGACCCTGTATGAAAATTGTGGCGCGTATTTGGGTCAGCGCATTTGTGTTTGTGCTTGTTGGACAGGTGTGGCTGTGGGATAGAGCTATTTCTCCCTCCAGAAATGGGTAGTTCAGGTGGAATACATTTTGTGTATCCATACACATATTTAAGTAAATTATGTTTTTGTAGGACTGCAGTAGGAGCTGTGTTCATATTCTCGGCATTAAGTCAGACATGTTCCCGGTGGATGTTGGCCTCCGCCAGGGCTACCCTTCATCACCCTTTCCTGGATAGGATATTTATGTGCAACCGAGGGTGGTTAACGTCAGGTTCGGAGGTCTTGGGATCGCCTCTCTGCTGTTTGCAGATTATGTGTCCTCCTCGGACCATGATGAGGCCATGGTGCTCTGCCTGAAAACCGGTGGATTGCTCCCTCCAGGTGGGGACAGAATGCCTACCCCAAGCGAAGGAGTTCAAGTATCTAAGGATCTTGTTCACGAGTGAGGGTAAGATGGAGCGGGAGATCGACGGGTGGATCGGTGCGGCTGCAGCCTAAAACAGGTGCTGAGCCGGAAGGCGAAGCTCTCAATTTACCGGGCATCCTACGTGCCGACCCTCATCTATGGTCACGAACTCTAGGTCATGCCTGAAAGAACGGGGTCTCAGATACTGTCGAAATGAGTCAGCTGAGGAGAGCGAGAGAGAGAGAGAGGGAGCTTCCTGTCTGAACAAGCAGCCTCACGCATTCCTGATCTTCCATCATTGTTGAACACAAACACGTACAAGCAGCACATTCAGCTGTTTCCAGTGGAAGGAAATGAACAAGGAGGCAAATAAAAGTGACACATTTTGCCGCTTTTGTTATCCTGCTGTAAAAAAAACACAACAAAACAAACAGTGATTTTTCCCATAAGCACCACTTTGGATTTCAGGTCCCTCTGTCGTGATTGATGTTTGGGACTCTTTTTCCCTCGAACACTTTAGAGAAACCCTCAGGGGGAAAAACATATCAGAAAAACTTATCAGAGCATCTCTCTCCCACTGATTGCGCTCAATCACCACGTCTCCCTCTTCCCTCTTCACTCTCAGGCCCACGGACACTCGTTCAGTCAGTGGTGCTGCTGGGCTGATGAAGATCAACACAAAGAGCGTTTGTGTGGCACAACCGCATCGTCAATCACTCCTCTTCTCTCTCTCTCTCTCTTTCTCTCTGTGCCTCTATGACTCTGTCTTCCTCTTACCATCTCTCAGTCGTCTGTTGTTCTCTCTCTCTCTCTCTCTCTCTCTCTCCCCCACAGCCCCCTCTTTTCTTTGTTCGTTTCTCCTTAGGTTTGTGTTTAGTGATTCTTTCTATCTTTGAGTGTGATAGCCCGTGATCCATTCACAGTGTTAAGCTTGCTGCTCTAATTTGTTGTGCAAAAGTTCAGAGAGAGAGAGAGAGGACATGCCTCCCTGCGTGCATGTTGAGTTTTAACAATGGATTGCTGTTTACTCCTGCACTGGCGGTGATCGCACATTTGGCTGGCATGCTTTAAGAATACCAGAAGAGGCTCACACACACACACACACACACACACACACACACACACACACACACACACATGTATAATCAGACAAACAGAGTGGCGATGGGTTTCCTGCGAGCACAGTCTAAAAAGTACACAGAGGGCTCCCACATTAGACTTGAAAAACTGCTTCATACAAAGGAGAAGCAGTGGATACACACACACACACACACACACGCACACGCACGCTCACACAGTAACACCCACACGTCTATGAACAGCCTTACATGGGAAAACATCACATAAGAGGCTTGCATGTTTTTTCCCTTCCTCATTTGGTTTTACCTCCGTCTGCAAACTGGTCAGCTGGTTGAATTGTTCCACTTGTCAGTCGTTTTGTTACTCAAGCCACCTGGAAACTCTCTGCAATCGTGTCATATATTCAGTCAACTAGTCAGACATTTTCAGTCCACACAAGAATTTTGTGACACTTACATTTAAAAAAAAAAAAGTCAAAGATAATTTAAATTGAAAGGCTTAGTTGGTTTTGACAACACAACACAGACTTCACCAACTTCCAGGGCAGTGACTCTGTTTGTCCATTCAGTTGGATATAGTCAAATTGCTTCGCCTAACACTTCCAAAATACAGACGTATGAGATCTTTTGAACAACATTTACATAATTTGACTTAATTGTAATCATTCAAACATTATAATATAGTAAAAGCTGTAGGGAAGTGAGAAAGAAGGGGGACTTTCTGTCAAACTATATATTACGCACGCATGTGCGCTGGGCTGTAAAAGTGTGGCACCAGGGTAAAGGGGAGAGGTGGGGTGTGTGTCCTCCCATGGGAGCTCTGATGGAGTTGCACACCAACTCTTCCTCTTTCCCCCCTCAATGTCGCGGGAGGATCAGGTGGGAATTTCTGCTCCACTTGTGGTCCCACAGTGTATCCTCTCGCCCATCTTACTTTCTTGAAACAATAATAATCTGGTTAATAAATGATTCCTCACCCTCTTTCAGCCTTTCTGCCCTGTTTTCCCTCGTTCCTGTTTTTCTCAGCGGGTCTCGGAATCTAAAATCATTTTAACGGCTCCGACCGTTACTGACATTTTACCCACTGATTCAACAACAATCCTACTGTTCTTAAAGTAAAAATAATGTACATAATAGTCATTCATTTTAGTGTAAGACTATTATTATCATTATCAGTTATTAAATGAAGAACCTAAAGCATGAAGCAGCACTGAGCACTTTCTGTCCGAAACCTTACTTAACCGTGTTAAAGCACATGGTCATTGATTTACTTGGCTTTAATCACCTCCCTGAGCTCTGTCTCTCGCCCTGAATGTTCCTCTTCTCCGTGACTCTCTTTTATGCAAGCTTGACCACAGACAGACAGTGGTTTCACTGTTCGGCCTTAACTCTCTTGCTTTGGTTTTTCTCATCGCCGAGTGTTCCTACTTACTACACAGACCGACTGTTCTGTATCCGCTGCTTTCTAATCTCGTGGCCGTTTTTCATCAAACAGTTGCCCACGCATTGCGTCTGTGTCTATTGATCAGTTTCCAGTTGTTTAAAGGCAGCAACAAGTTGAATTGTGAGAGTTTAACAATGAATCTTCACTTCTGTGCTGTGGTTTTTCATTCAGTACCCATATTCCTGTTTGATGATGTTGACTTCTCATGGAGAAAACAACCGTGAAGTTGTTGTTTTCTCAAGTGTTTCTGTGCGAATGTAAGATGCTATGTTATGATCAGATGCCAAGTCACTAAATGTTACTGTTTCTTTAAGACAGCTGGTGAATGTGGCAACTGACATATGGATTTGTATCCATATGTCAGTGGCTTTAGAAGTCCACTCGTCTCTCTATGTACATTTGTAATTTTTTCGGTCTGTGTAACTTGATGTCAGATGGCGTTCCACGGTCACTGAGCAAAACATGTAGCGAAATGGATAAATATGCGACCATAGCCCAAAGCCACTCATCAACTTAATTTCTTATAAACATTCCTCCCAACGTGATTAGAAATATATAAAATCAGGATTAACATGGATTCATTTCTTTAACCAGGATAATCCCATTGAGATATTAAATAGATTTTTTGAAGAGGTGCTGGCCAAGAAAACAGCATAAAAGTTTCACCACATTAACTACAAAATAAAAACATTAAAATCATATAAAAGAGACGACAGGTTTGAAGTATATTGCGTCAATAAAATAATGTTCATTCAGTCTAAGGTCAGTTAAATTCAAGGCTCAAATGAGCCTGTTTTTAAAAATATTTTCTTATGCTTATAAACTTGTTTAAAATGAGGGTCCAAAAGCGGTGCAGCTTCTAGGGATGACGTCTACCTGGATGCAGCTACTGATAGCGTTAGCTGTCTGTAGAGAACAAAGATAAGCAGGCAGGATCTTAACTCTGTAGAAATGTGAGCCTTTAAATTATTCAGATGTCTGTTTCTACTGTGACCTTTCACCGTCGTCGAGGACTCCAGGAGCAGCAAAGAGGCGAGGATTTGATTGATCTGGACATTGTGTAACGAATTCCAACTCACTGTGTGTTTTCTGCCCCTCTCTGAAGAAGTCAGATCATGGCCAGGTGTTGCTGGATGCTGTCTTTAAGCACCTGGAGCTGACTGAGAGAGACTACTTTGGCCTGCACTTGGCTGATGACTCCTTAGATTCGCCGGTCAGTAGTGTGTGTGTGTGTGTGTGTGTGTGTGTGTGTGTGTGTTTGTGTGTGTGTTTGGACACAGCCGCGATGACTTTTAATTTATATCTAGAATGTATGTTACTGCATGTCACTGTGTATAGTATATTGAAGTGTTTGTGTCCACATGAACAGTGTTTGAGTACTTCCGTCAGATATGTGTGTGTGTGTGTGTGTGTGTGGCCTGTGGTGAATAATTTAGGCTGTGTAACCATACAGTGGAAGGTGTCTCTAAGTGTCTCTCTTATCAATATTTTACAGCGCTGGCTCGATCCCAGCAAGCCCGTCAGGAAACAGTTGAAAAGTAGGTGAAATTCACACAACATGCCACTTAAACTATCAAGTCAAGGGCTTTTTCAGGAATGAACAGCAAGTCGTGAAGCCAAGCGAGTTCACTCAAGTCCAAGTCGTTGCTTAAATCTCACTATTTACCGGCTGATTGAGGCCATGTGTGATCCAGCCCCAGTCCAGGTTAACATTTTGAATCTGCTGTAAGCAATTATTAAACTTCATTTCAACTCTGCTCTGATTTTTCATAATGAGTAATAGAAATTTGTAACATGTAGAGGAATTAAGAAGTAGTCCCCATGTGACACGCTGTCCTCCTCAAGCAACGATGTACCGAGTTTTAACTCCGAGTGATTGATTCATTGAGGAATAACCACAGGATATAATATTTTACACACATGGAACTACAATATAGGCTTGCGTATTTTACGCTTTGAGTCGTTAAGTCCACTTTGTTTATATCCTGTAAAAGTAGGACAAATAAATATAAATCCAGTCTTAGTGTATAAAGGTGTACCATTCACTTCCAGCCACGTTGTGTTTTCCCCTCTAACTGTTCGTCGTCATTTCTTCCAGGAGGCTCTCCCTATAGCTTGAGCTTCAGAGTGAAATTCTTTGTGACAGACCCCAGTAAACTTCAGGAAGAATACACACGGTAAGGCTTTTCATTTTATATTCTAGTGACTGTATATCACTTATGTAAATGTTCAGTATTATCCGGTGGAAGGGTGGGATTTTGGAAAGGTATTCATAAAAAGGATGTGTACTTGGCGCAAGGGAACAACACCAGACCGGTGTATCGTGGGCTGTCGGGTCCTTATCGTGCTTTGCGTGCACGTTTGCATCGTTTCATCCAGTTTCGGGTGAATTAGGTCACGATAACTTATTTTTGTTGGACGATGCATTGTCCCCGAAGTAATTTCGATGAACAATGTTATTGTTATATTAAGACTCTTTAATGCCACTTGTATAATGACAACATAATAGTATAGGCACCCTTTAAAAGAGCAGGAACTTCCTAAATATATATAACGATGCATCCAAAACAAATACTTTCATTCTCATTCGATTCTGGCATAATGTTGACTAAAATATTGGTTACATTTTAATGTAAAACAAAAACAACAAATAATATTGAGGTCATTACAGAATGGACGAGATCATGTCCATAACGTGTACGATAACGTCATTATAGTGGCGATCCTCGTCAAAATATGAGACGCATACCGTGCAGTCTCTTTGTCATTTCATTCAGAAATAGAGAACGCTGACTTTGAGCATGAACTTATTACTGTTTGTTTCTATCGACAGAGCCAGAGTAGAGAAACAATAGTAGTTGTTGAGTAGAGTTGAACAAGTTTACTGAGATGGGTTCTGTCATAAGTGCTACATAAGGATGCAAATTGGGTACATAATGTCCCAAAACTCATCATGCCAGAAGAAACATATTGTATAGATATAAAATGTAAAGAATCTTAAGTAAACAAGGTAATAATATTTTTACAAAATAGTTGTGAAAAGTGCTTTTGGGATCTAATCATTGCAAATTGATTCCCAGAACCAGAGCTTCAGTCTCCCGATGATGCAGGCTCATTAAAGAAAAATCAGAGACCAGTGTGTTCCGCATCAGGGCCGTGATGTGTGGACTCTAACCCACACTTCTGCAAACATAAGGCCTGCAACACTGCGCTCGGCATAAACAACATGCAGAGCAGGCGTCACAGCACCATATCGCCTTTTCCGCCTGGTGTTTATTTCAGCCTCTCAGCTTTGCCTCGCTCTCTCTGCCTTATCAACGTGTTTTATACAGCTTGTAACTGTGAATAAGTGTGGGGGGGCGGGGGGGCTTCGATCTTGCACGCTGAACCGGTGCCTTGTGAACTGGTGCGCTCAAGTCACGACAAAAATACGCTCCCGACAGCTTTGTCATACTGTGTTTATGACATCAGAAGTGTCACAATTATAATTTGATCAGCAGGCTGCATGTCTTCACGTAATATTGTATACAAGTCAAACAGGGGTAAAGGTGTACTGGTCTCTTTTCTTAATGCGCTGTGTTGTCTTCCACCCCCCTCAGGTACCAATATTATCTTCAGATCAAGCAGGATATAGTTACTGGAAGGTGAGTCTTCAGTTGTGTTTTAAATGTCTGTAAAGAGTTGGTATTATAGATGTATTATCCTTGCATTGGTTGTGGTGGATTGCGTTAGTCGGTCTTAATTCTGCCAAGAGTTGCATGACTGGAGGAGATGTGAGTTAATACACGCACATAGAGACACTTCCTTCCAGCAGAAACATTGTTGTGTTTCTGCTCTTCATCTCTCGGTTTCTCCTTTTTAAAATGTTTTTATATTACCACTATAATCAAAGATAAGTAATTGCTCTTTTTGTGTTGATCCAATACTTGTTTTCCTGTGGTTTCCAGGTTGCCCTGTCCACACAACACCGCCGCACTGCTGGCGTCCTATTCCGTTCAATGTAAGTAGCGCTCCCTGGATACAGCCACTCTCCATAACGGTGGGAAGGCAATTCATTAGGCCTCTCTTTAGCTGCACTCTCTGTTAAATGTAATGGCTGTGGTTGCTCCAGTGCATTTATTGCTGGTGCTCTAAAGCCATTATGATTCAATTAAGATTCAAGTGTGGTGTTATTTGATAGTATTTGCATTGATGTAAACATGCAATGTGATGGTGATTAGATTTTTTGGGTTTTTTTACAGTCTGCTTTAGTAAAAACTAAATCCTTCTCACTGATCAAATATGGTACAGTGGCAAATAGAAATGTGCTGTTGTGATTGAGCGTTTGTGTTAAAGGCTGACTGGGCCCCTCTGTCATCAGAATAATGACACACTGGTCCGTCTGTGTCACTCGCTCTTTCTCTTTTACTGCTGCTCATTGTTTTCATGCAGCCTCTGTCTGTTTCTTTCTTTTATCTCCGTTTAGTCTGTCTCATCCCTTTCTGCTTATCCCCCCTCTTTTTTTTTTTTCACACTCCCCCCACGCTCCCCCTCTCTTTCTCTCATCTCTCCCCTCCTCTCCCTCCTGCTTTCTGTCTCTCCACCCCTCTGGCATATTTTGTGGGGAATTTGCACTGCTGTAGTATATAGGTCAGAGAAGAGATTTGGCCTAGACCTCCACCACCATCATGACACTACTGCTTTTACCCATGCAGACACACACACACGCTCTGTTGCTGGGTCCATGTTGTCACTCTGCTCAGTGCCAGCTCGGATTATGAAGATAAATGTTTGCTTTGGGGAAAAACAGCTTGAAGCAGCTGCTATGCTGCTAATTCAGTTAGCTTGGCCCAAGTGCCGGCGCAGATCATTCTAAATCCCACATTAAAGCTTGCATTCTCAAAACACCACAAATCCCACGCAGTAGGCATATATTCTTGTTTAATATTGACCAAATACTATTTGAAAAACATAGTAACCCTTTCCTCTTGTAAAAAAGGCATTTTGGTTCAAAATGATCTTGAAATATCACATTTTTGTTTGTTTAATTTAAAGGCGCAGATGCAAGCTTGTGTAATGTAGCCTTTCATATATATATATATATATATATATATATATATATATATATATATATATATATATAGATTGCATCACCACACTTTCACATTAAATGTTGGGTTTCATTGAGTTGCCTAGTGTTGCTTTTGTTAATGTATCATATTGACAGTGGTGGATGTTTGATACAATCAGGTTTTCTGTCTCACACACACACACGCACACACACACACACACACACACACACATTCGGACTAAATTACCCACAATGCATGTTAATCCATCATCACAAATGGAGAGTTGAATGTCTCGTTTGTGCCTCGTTGGTCAATAGCATCATTATAGGGAGCCTGAGCTCCAGCTAGTGTGGATTTCACATCAGTGGATGAATATATAAAGAGAGATCAGGTTGTCAGCTCGTTTTTGAGCATCGTTTGTGTGAACGGTGAACCTTGTTAAAGTAATAACGGCAGCATGAAGTAAAACCAACGTTAGCCAACTGTTCTAAAACGTGAGCTATTGACTTTACATCAATTTCTCCCCGGAGCCGTGTGCACATCAATAAGCGGGTGAACTCAAATTGATTTATTGGTCAATATGTTTAAGCTACCAGATCGTAGGTTAGTCCAGGGACTACTTGATTAAATTGATGCTTTGGCGCTTTAACCACGAGTGAGCTACTAGCTTTGGAGATTCTTTGAGCTCCTTCTCTTTGAGGGCTCTGAAAGCTTTTCAAGATCTGAGAATCATTTCACTCTTTATCTTTCTGGCTGTTATAACAATCACTTCTTGCTACGTCTTTGAGGGGAAAAAACCCTGTGTTTTTGATCCTGCTGTCTTTTGTTATTTTGAGCCACATGTAAATGCCTCTGTCCATCTGCTTTATCGCATTGCCTGTTGGCTCTGTTGAAAATCTTCAAGGACAAAGAAACACAAACACGTGTCCACAACAGCACATTTAAAAATAATGTGATCGCTGCTGCTTGTAGTGATAATACATACTCTCTTAATAGAAGAGGTTTGTCAGGGGTTGTACGAATTTTGTAGATGAGGTGTGAAGATTCATTATTAATTTGTTTGCACCGTTGTGAGTGTGATTGTTCCTTCCTGTGTAAACGGATGTCAATTAAGGAAATAAGATAGCAGAAGGATTCAAAAGTGAGATCAATCACAATCAAGGTTAATTAATACAAACTAAAGGTTTGTTTTTAGTTATTTGAATAATCAGCCAAAGCATGCAAATATTAAGATGTTTGCCAATGACGATGGTTATGGCCAACATTGGCAATGAAAATATAATTTTGCACATCTAAGTAGTAAGTAAGCTTTCAGACCGAGGCCAGAAAATGGTACATGTGTTGGTGTAAAGGCTAATTCTATCCAGCACAGCATACAATATTATCATAATGCAAGAAAAATAAAAAAATCATTGCGCCCTATGTCATAGTGATTTTTCTGATGGAAAGCGTACCTGTGCACGTCGAGTGTAAACCTCTCTATCATCCCTGGTGTCGTCTCATTAGCCGCGTTGTTCCTCCTCTGCGAGCGATGACGGCGTTGACATTTAATCAATCTCTTCTTCTGTAGCTGAGCTGGGGGACTACAGTGAAACGGAGCATACGGCGGGCTACCTGTCGGAATTCAGCTTCATGCCCAACCCTCCGCAAGACTTCCACAAAGAGGTCGCCAAACACCACCAGCAGCACAGGTACGCACTCCCGAGATGCACAAGCTCATTAGAGATCACACACACATTCAAATGCATGTAAAAACTCACAGGGGCTGACACATTCAACTTAATTGGATTCCAAGCCTCAAATTGCAGCCTTTAGAGTAGGGCTGCACAATATTTTTTTATTTGTTTTTATTTATCGCAATGTCAACGACTTTGTTATTGCACTCACTTTTTCTAGTTGGTTGCAAGAGTAGCGGTATAAAACGGCACTTTAAAAGTCTTCTTTTATTGGTGCCTTTTGTATTCAGTTCTATAAACGAGTGTTAGAAATGATTTCCTTTCGCTCTTTTTTTAATTTATTCAACATGTAATTTGTTGTATTATAGTGCATATTGTGTTGCAGTGAACTGCACATGCCACAGTTTATCTGACCTTTTCCCTGCTGTTACTTCATTCATATCTCTGATTGCCCGTTTCTTTTGTTCCTTTTTGTGCCCTTCTCTTTCTCTCTCTCCTTCTACATATGCCTCTTTACCACATATACTCTCTCTGTTCCTTCCTACCCTGTCATCATCACTCTCTTTGCTCCAACACACAACCTCCCGTCCCCATCTGTCTTTGTACCCACCCCTTTCTCTCTCGCTCTCAGCGGTCTATCTCCTGCCCAGTCAGAGTTTAATTATCTGAACACAGCACGCACGCTGGAGCTTTACGGGATAGAGCTGCACTATGCAAGGGTAAGTAAGGTGTTATTCTGTGTTCACACTCAAGTCTGTTTAGGTGTGTTGCCGTGTCTACGCTCTGAGTCTCTGTGTTGCTGTTGGTCCCGTGCCTCCTGTTAGACAAATCTGCATGTGAACATTTCTTTCCTTCTTTTCCCGAAGCAGTACAAGATAATTTAATCCATAACCTCGTACAACCACTATCAGAATTTACATCAAAGAATCCCGATCTGCACCCCACTGTCACAACATGGCTGATTCAAAGCTGCTTTCATTCCCTCAGCAGCATCAGAGGAGGATAGAGAACCGGTTGGAGGAGCTGTAGTGTGTGTGCAGTCGATGTTGATGCCCACACCCTGCAGAAAGGCCACACATTGGCATTCAGCTCTCACTGAAGTGGCAGCAGATAGTAGCAGAGCAGCCACGTCACCATTTAGATGGATTTCTTTCATATAAAGTATTTTTAATGGAAAGTCGTGTGGAAAACATCACATGAATCTTTCACCTGGGCTGCTGAAGGGATCGGAACTATGTTGCATCAGCTAAGATGTCACGGTGAAGTGAAGATTGTGTTTCAACTTTAGAAATAGAATGGCAGTTGAACAGACATCGAACTCTTTGCCGGGGTCATTTGACCAGTTCAGAAGAAAATGGCGGTCACTGTTCTTTAAAGGCAACGGGACATAAGAAATGGCCACATCGTGCTATGTTTATTTGATTGGGAATGTCCATTCTACTCTCACTCTGATTCTTTGAACCCTGTTATGGATTGGGACTTTAACTCGTATTAAAATGTAAGAAAGGTTGCTCTCAAACTGAGTGAACCTGCTTGCTTGTCATGAGGGGATTTATTTTTTAGTTCTGAAAGCAATTAAAGAAACATGATGTGATGCTGATTTTTTTGAGAGTGCAATTAGATAAGCATGGCGTTGCATCATTTGGTTGCTTTCTATATAATAATAGTGACACTTTAGTCCAAAGAATGCAGCAATTGATTCATTAAGAAAGAATGAAAAATGTAAACGATTCCTGAGTCACCAGCTAGAAACCATCACGAAAATAAATCAAGTGAATCCGAGATGGTTCACTGTCTGGTTTTCCAGCTTAAGCTATTTATGATTATTGATCAAAACTTTAACATAATCACTTCTGATGTGTACATAAAGCAGCACAAGACAAATGTCATCATCAGTATCACGTTGCACATGCAGGATGTCCAGTGTATAAAATAAAAACATTTTAATTAGATAATCAATTGAGACTAAAGTCTATTGGACCTGAACTCTATTCTTGTCCCACACAGATTCTGATTTCCGTCTCTGTGGGTCTCATTAACCTCTACTCTTAGTTTGAGCCATGTGACCCAGAGCCAGGTCTGCTTTGTAGCAGAGAGAAAGCCTCTCTTTTATATTTCATAGTCCCGTGTCTCTGCTCGGCTTTGCTTCACTACAAACACACACACCTTCACACGCCCTGCTCTCCCCTCTTCAGGACCAGAGCAACACAGAGATTCTTCTCGGGGTGATGTCCGCCGGCATTGTGATTTACAAGAACAGGGTACGGATCAACTATTTCCCATGGTGAGTGACACACGCGCACAAAACATGAATGAACATGTGCCATTGAGTGTCCAGGCGGGAACTGCATGGTGCTCCAATGAGAGGTTGCTTTTTACTCAAAGGTTGTCAATGTGTGGGTGAGCGGAGTGAAGTTGTCGATCCTCAATAGGGACGTCGCAACAGCAGAAATGTTGTTCTGGTGACCTCTCTAATGGGGAGACGGATGTTGTGGGTGCTTTCGGTGACACCTTTAGGACCAGTAACGATAGTGTCAGATTTGAGTTTTTGAAGGTTGGCCTTTTCATCTATGATTTGCAGTTTTGGAGTGAATTGCTGTGGTGATGGATTCAGTAGATATGTAATCATCATCGGCAGCAGCCGTAGATAATGAGACCATGGAAACCCAATGAATCTCTGAGGGGGAAACATAGTCCTGAACCCGGGGGGACGCCTTGGGACTCGGGGGCAGTGGGACAGCTGTTGATGCTTGATCAGATTTTTAACACAACATTTCCACCAACAGTGTCAGTTCTGTGTTTCGGTTGGAGGGCAAAAATATTTACCAAAAGAGATGAAACATAAAACGTACAAGCATGTAACTCAAGCAAGTAAGTGCGAGACATGAGAGAAGGTTGTGGTCAGAAGTTCAACAGCTTCAGTTACACCTGCTGGAAGCCTACACACAGAGTGGCTCTAAAACCTACTCTGTAGCCAATAGCAGGAACATGGCAGCTCTCAGATGTGAATGAGTAGAACTGTGGATGAAAAACAGAAAACAAAAAGCGTTCTCCATTGATATGTTCGTCACTATTGGCAGCTCCTCTGTAACAGTTTGCTGCTTTACGTTCTGTGGACGCAGACAGCGTCTCTGTCATTCCCCCAATCAAACTCTTGATGTTCGTGTCACAAACCTCTCTGCCCCTCAAACATCTGCCAACTTCCCTTTAACTGCGTCCAGGAAGTCTTTTTACTGGGAAAATGTGCTGCGTAATATTTTGGTAACCTCAAACATAGTGATTATTGTCATCGCATGTACACGTTTAAGCCGGAGTTGATCTTTGCTGGAATTATGCAGATGAATCCACCAGATATTTCTAGGGGGAGGGCTCTATGTTGAACTCGGTTTCCTGGAAATATTATAGGCATCAAATCTGCTCACTCTCCTCCCCTCGTTGTCCTCTTTTCTTTTTTACCTCTCTAATTCACTTACTCTCATCACCCTATGTCTCTTCCTCTCGTTCTCTCCAAAGTATTGATTCTTGGAAATCTCCCATCCTCTGCTGCTGCACTGTGGGAGGCTAAATGTTAATGGTTGCCGGGGGTGGGATAGTAACAACTCAAATCCCTGTAACTCTGGAAGATAATTCACTCGTGTGGAGGCTTCACACACACACACACACACACACACACACACACACACACACACACACACACACACACACACCCTGACCAAATGCACATAGCAGCTGGTATGTATGTGTGTGTGTGTGTGAGCATCAGTGAATGTCTCATACAGTAAGATGTTTGTGATAAGAGGAGTTTGAGTGTACGCTCACCAAGAGTCTGTGGAATGAAGGCTTTTGTGTTACTGACATTGCAGGGAACTGAAGTCGTAAATCTGGGCACCCGCGTCTCATCTGGAGCCAAATCCATGACATTTTTAGTGTAAAGATTTGTTTTTTGGTTTTGGATACGTCTCCATGCAATGAATCAATGCACAGTCCTCCAAAGTGGAGAAAAAACAAAACAGTTTGCCCGCGTGAGTGTCTTCGTATCCAGTCTGCTGAGCTAAATTTAGAGACCAACAGTGGTGTCTACTACAGCTGTCCACTACCATGTGTGAGAACGAGAGAGCGACACAATAGGCCACAGTGTCTCTCAAACCTACACTCACAGATTTTTCTTCTCTCTCTCTTTCCATGTTTTTTCTTCCTCCTTCCTCTCTGAAACAAAATCTCACTATTTCGACATCGGCTTACGTCCTGTCACACCTCCTGGTGTCTCTTCTTTTGACGCGTCATCGTTCCCCCGTGCGTTTAATAAATGGAACCGTAAGATGCAGTAAGGAAGGGTCAAAAGAGAGAGATTTTTTTTGCCTCTTTCCTATTTCTCTTCACAGCAGCCTGATAGATGAGCCACACTTAGATGGGGGATGACTCACACCCTGCCTAAGCATGTGTGTGTTTGTCCATGCACGAGTGTGTGAGTAAGTATGTAAAATATATTTAGCAGTGAGCGATGAGTCACAGCAGCAACAGAGCTCTCGGAAGGGATTATGTTACTCCGCTGCTGCGCATCAGCAGACCTCGTACTGTGGCCGTGCGTGTGTGGTCTTCTGATTCAAGTATTATTTCATACCGCTTCGGCCTCTTTAGACGCATGAATAGCTATTACGCAGATTGATGGGAAAAGATTGGCATTGTTGAACCATTGAGAGACTCCAGCGTGGTCATACTCTCCCCCTCCAGCTATGGGAGGGGGAGCGGGTCGGAGGTTAAATGAACAGTTGGGATGTGACTCATGGGTCAGCTTACTTGACTAACAGGCGATTCATGGAGAAGTGTGCTTTTCAATTCTATGTGTTGATTCCTGAAAGGGACGTTTGGAATGCAGTACAACCATCTATGCTGCCAGTTATGAATGTTTTAACTCACCTGCATATTGCTTAGAATCTGGTGGACCGGCGCGAGTATGGCTAAGATGCAAATTGTGCATGGTAAAATTAAAATGCTGTGCGTCAAACATTGTTCAGACTCTCAGAAACTTTATTTTGAATTCCAGTTTCTAACCGAAGGTTTCAAAAGAGGCCAAATGTGCCTGATGTGGTTCTAGATCTCTGAATAGCCGCCCAGGGTGTGGTGTTTTGCTTATTGACAGGTGTGTCAGCATGTTTGAGATGCAGTCGACCAATAGGTAGGCGGGATAAGGAACGTCAACGTCATCTTCCTGCACACCCAGCTTGCTACCTTGAAAGATAATGACAGAAAAACATCCTTAATAATAGCGACAAAGGTGGACAAGAAGGATATAACTGTACAGGATATTGTAAGTTAACTTCCAGAAATAGCAACTGTTCTATTCAGACATAAAAAGTATGGGATTTTAATATTTCACTTGCATCTAAAGCTTCAATGGATGAAGACAGTGCTAAATAAGATAATATCCCCAACTGTAAGATGGCTGAAAGGGGGAAGAGAGGGATAATTGGATGTTGAGGAAGAAGAATCACAGTGGTGTGACCAATGACTGTTTATATCAACCTGAAAGCTGTGAGGAAAATAAAGCTGTTCTTTGTTTTGCGTTGAGTGCATTTGGGTTCAGACAATATGAAACAGTGCTTCTTTCTTCTGTGCCACACAATTGCATTTTAACACGGTGTCAATTGATTGTATTCAACTAACAAAGGCAGGGACAATTCAATGAGGTTTGATATCTGAAACAGTATTAATGATTATAATTGTGCAAAAACCATTGAATATTATCCCAATAGCTGGTCATGGCCATCAGGAGGAGCACATTTCAGCATATACAATGAAATTAAAAAGATAATGTAAAACATGAAACACTTAATCACTCAATGCCGTTTCTTCTGCACAATATTAGTCAATTTTGTTACTAGATTTCTAATTGGCTATTGAAATTACCAAAATACATTTTTCATCTACATTACTGTAAAAGAGAAGTAATACATATGTGTAATACACAATTATAATGTATATGTATTTCAAGAAAGTGCCCACTAATGATACTTTCCAAAGCAAAATGACTTTATTGAAAGTGTAAAAATGTAACATCAGTGTCCCAATACAGCTGATTGGCTCATTAACTGTGGAAACACTCACTTTATCTTTTCCTGCTTTCAGGTTGAAAATAGTGAAAATATCCTTCAAGTGCAAACAATTTTTCGTCCAGCTAAGAAGAGAGGCGGTAGGTGCACACACACACACACACACACACACACACACACACACACACACACACACACACACACACACACACACACACACACACACACACACACTAACTAGCACCTCCCTCCCACAATTGTGACGTGTGTATGTCTTTCTGTGCATACTGTTAGATGTGTGTGTGTGTATATACTTTAGATGTTATCTGAGCTGTGTCTGCATGTGTCTATAATCTGTATCGGATTAACCCCCTGCTGTCTGTGACCTCGTTGACTCTGCTCTCATCCCCCACTGTGTCCTGCATCCCTTGTTTGACACGTGGATCTTTTCTTATTCATAATGCAACAAACAATTGTACAGACAATTGACCTGTCAACGGATTAGCGTTATATAGCTGGAAGTTATGATTTTATTTGGAAAATATATCCACACATTGAGTCAGCTGCAACACCCTAACACACTGAAAGGAAATGGTTGTAGTAGATATCTAAAAGTAATGGATAAACAGTTGAAACAATTAGCTAAAAGTACTGGTTAAACAGTGAGATGGTTAGCACACACTGCCTGTCTTTACTGCATAATCTTTACTTTATGCCGACTGTAGGACTCAGATAAACTGAATTCTGGTCACATCACATGCTGAATGCCAAACTCTTATTTAAAGGCCCACTAACCATTTTCTTTCCCTCCCTGCACACAGACTGAGACCCGGGAAACGCTGCTGGGCTTCAACATGGTGAACTATCGGGCCTGTAAAAACTTGTGGAAGGCCTGTGTGGAGCACCACACCTTCTTCAGGCTGGATCGGCCTATCCCACCACAGAAGAACTTCTTCGCTCACTACTTCACCCTGGGCTCGAAGTTCAGATACTGGTGACACACGCACACACACACACACACACACACACACACACACACTATATATATATATATATATATATATATATATATATATATATATATATATATATATCCATATCCACAGTGCAAGACAGTGAGTTTCCGAAAGGTCTGACCCTGACAGCCAGACTTTGACATGGACCAGACTTGTGGATTCGTTGTCTACATTTCACTCTGTCTGCCTCTCAGTAAACATCAACAGAAGTACATGTTTGTTTGGAGGTTTATGCAGTTGTTTTTCCTTTGGGTTAAAAGGATGAAACACTGGAAGTGCCTCTCATGTTATCTTCACCCAGAAAACCACAACTTAATTATTTATGGCGTCCATGTGCACCTCTCCAACAAACTACTTTTACATTGGTGATGTTCTATACATTTTGGGGAGTTTTACATTATTATTTTATTATTTGACTATATTGTGCCTTGTGACAACTTAGTTTCACTTCATTGGCTCTTTCTCTTTTCTATGAAATGAGTGTGAGAGGTGAACTGAGCGTTTGAGGTCTTGTGATGCATTATTGAGCGGCAGTGATGCAACCCCAGCAAGCTTTGCTCTGATGTTTGGCTTGATGGTGTGTCTGTGTGTTTTTGCTCTTTGGATATTGACTGAAATTCCAGCACGATACGCCTTTGAATTGAGAATTTGTGTTATTAAAAGTGTATTATATGATGAAATATCCATGTTGAATCTGTTGCACTTTTTACTGGCAGACTCGACTGCTAATGCTGGTGTTATTTTGACTAGTTTGTAAGATTTCATTTTAAGGCAGATTTTATTTCTGGGGAAAATATGGCAAATTAAAGTAAACTTAGCATTGTAAATTATTACTATACATTTTAAAACCTTGCTAAACCCAAGAGTTAAAGATGTTCAGTCTTTTTCACCAGTTAAAGTTATATTTTCCAAGACCGTCCACTGACGGTTGTTGTTGTTTCTGTCTCCAGCGGGCGGACGGAGGTGCAGTCTGTGCAGTATGGAAAGGAGAAAGGCATCAAGGACCGGGTATTTGCCAGGTAATAGACAGCGTTCTTGTTAGTTCAATGAACTACAGGAACTTGTTTTATTGTTATTGTTTTTATTTTGGACACAACCAAATTAATGTCTCGGTCTGCGCAGATCGCCCAGCAAGCCGTTGGCCAGGAAGCTGCTGGGCGGAACTGACTGGGAGTCAGTCAGCAGGAACAGCCTATCAGATGAGAGACTGGAGACCCAGAGCCTGCCCACTCGCTCGCCACCCGGGACGCCCAATCAGTGAGTCATAGTTTCAGGCTTCACTTCAGCTTCCCTGTTAGACAGCTGTGGCTGTGGAAATGTAAATGTTCAACATGGTGGGGAATATTCAAAATGACTGTTTTACAGGAATTTAATTACACAAATTAAGTTCACTGAGATGTAAGGGAAGCCAAGTATAGTTTTAAAACAATATTGTTGTATTCATGTTTGTAGAAGAAACGCTTTGTCATTGTTTTGTTTTTGTTTTGTCATTTGTAGTTAATGTAGTCTGTAGTTCATGTTTATTATGAAACCAGCTCTGACAAGTTGACCTCTCTTTGTTTAGCGGGCAGCCAGGTCTGCCAGCTGCAGAAGAGACTAGGGAGTCACTACTTTATTGTGTCCTTGAGCAAGTCTCTGAAGCCAAACCATGACCTCTGACCTCTGACCTCTGACTTGATTATTATTTCTCCCAAAACATATCCAGAAAACATTGCATAAGTTCACATCGATTCCTGCAGTTTGCATTTATCAAGTATCGTTGAAAGGTTTTGATTCTTCAGCCAATAGTACTTCAGCGTTTCAGTGTCCAAACAAAGACAGTATTGAGCCTCACAAGTCCTTTTTCTAATCAAAACACAAAATTGTGATTTAAATCAGAAACTTAAAGAGCAAGTCAGAGTACGTTTCTGAATATGCATTGGAAAGCAGCTTTCTGTTACTTCAGTGTTTAATAGCCAAAGCAACGGACACATTTTGGTCTGTGCCAAAACAGATTTGAGGATGTTTTCTCAGCCCTTTAACGCTGTGTGTCTTTGTGTGTTTTGTTCATCAGGAACTCACTGTTTGTACAAGAGGGCACACGACTACGCCCTTCTTCCGTTGGCCACCTGGTCGATCATGTGATCCACGCTTCACCCAGCTTGCCTGTCTTCTCCTCCTCCAATCACAGGTCAGCGTCGTCCACGCAGGCCAACAGCATCAGCTTGGACTCCACACCGTAAGTCTCAAGTCTCAACTAATTTGTCACTATCGTTTTCATTTTTCCCTGTGTTCTTTTTCCCACTTTATTTAAAGCTGTTTGTCTTCGGGATAAAAAATAAAATAAAACACAAACCTTTGTACAGGGAATTACATTTCACTTAACTGCCTCATAAATAAAGCCCCCCCCCTCTTAATTTTGAAGTTTCATTTTATTCATCAGTGTTAGTGCCACTCTGTCTGACTGTACTGCTGAGTTGACTGTTTTTTAAATGTCTGTCTGTGCCTGTGGCTTCTCCAAACAGTTCACACCCTCTCCCAGTGTCACTTAGCTGGCCCCATTGAAAGATGAACCCTTTGAAAACCAGCCTGTAAAATGTGTTTATAGCGGGGAGCAGGGCGGAGAGGTTAGACAGGGCTGAACTAGGAATTAATGTGTTTGTTTTCGGCATGCCCTTATTGTGCTTGCACGTTATAAAATATCTGCAGAACGTATAAAGTTTCACATTTCTGTTTGCCTAAAAGTCTATGAGTCAAAGCTGAGACTAGACTGAATATATCTCATTCAGTTTAAGCGGGATATTAGAAAAGAAAAGGCAGTATGAGAAAGGTTATCTGTTTTGTTAACTTTAAAGCATGCACACATGTTCTAGAAAAATGAGTTCATCCTTAAAATATCATCTTTTATTTTTAAATTTAAATGTCCAGACGGAACATTTTACTGTACGGAGCTGGAAATGAGCCACGCATGTAAGATGCACATATGTGCTGTTGAACGAGGCTGTAGATACAGCATGCTTTTTCGTGTGTGTGTGTGTGTGTGTGTGTGTGTGTGTGTGTGTGTGTGTGTGTGTGTGTGTGTGTGTGTGTGTGTGTGTGTGTGTGTGTGTGTGTGTGTGTGTGTGTGTGTGTGTGTGTGTGTGTGTGTGTGTGTGTGTGTGTGTGTGTGTGTGTGTGTGTGTGTGTGTGTGTGTGTGTGTGTGTGTGTGTGTGTGTGTGTGTGTGTGTGTGTGTGTGTGTGTGTGTGTGTGTGTGTGTGTGTGTGTGTGTGTGTGTGTGTGTGTGTGTGTGTGTGTGTGTGTGTGTGTGTGTGTGTGTGTGTGTGTGTGTGTGTGTGTGTGTGTGAGAACATTTCTCAGCTGGAAGTCCGACTGGTTAAGTAACATTACAGCGGTAGTTCTGCTGCCTACTAAGCTAAACACACGCCGAGTTGTTGGCGCATCCTTCTGTTACAGAGCCAAACGATGACATAGTCACCTGCTCGCTCTTACTCACACAGCACACATTATCATCCATATTATTGAATTGGCTTTGATATGTCCATTGTGATAGCCAGTAAGGTTTTCAATACGCACATCAGCTTAATGTTTAAAAAAAAATGTAATTCCTAAAATTTCTGTTTTAATAAACTTTCACTTTTAAGCAAAACTTCTTGGATTCATATTTGTCGAGTCAGTTTGTTGACTCATGTGCTTGAAATATCAAATAGCAAAAAGAATCAACAAGAAGCCATGTGTTGATCATCATCCTCGTGAATACACGCTGCTATTGTACATTTAAATTTATTTAACCAGGAAAAGCCTCAAATTTACAAGTGTCCTGAAAACACATAACCGTACATAATCGCATTCAGCCTGTTGATGCTATAGTAAGATTAAACTGAGCTGTTTACATGATTGACTTCTCCTCTGCCAACCCCATTGGGAGGACTTCTTAAAAGATTTGGTTCCTATCTATATTCAATTTGTTTTTTGGGGAGCTATTAGTTCTGAATCTTCTGAATTCCCAATTATGTTAGTCGGCCTTCTTTGGGGAAAACCATGCATCCCTAAACTTAAAGAAGCATTTACAATAACTGTATATTTTCAATCCTGTCTTCATGTCTGTCTCTTTGCTCAGGCCCATAATCCAAATTTCCCCAATGTTCCTCCCAAGATTTTCCTCCAATAAAAACTAAATTAGAATCTGGTTTCTGTCCCACAGGCCACAGTCAGTTCAACACATCAGCAATACAACAAAGTCGTAACCCTCAGACACGCTCTATAATGTTCTGTTTTTAGTTGTGTAGAGTCAAAAGCACCACGGCACTTTGCCGGGAGGGTTTTCAAAATGCAGTGTTTATATTTTGTTGACGATGTAAGGGAACAAAAAGGGACGGTTCTATCGTAGATTGTACCAACACATTGCATGCTACTGCATAGTGTGTCACGATAGCTTACTTAGTGTTCTATGATCAGACGTGTTTCTTCACAGATGTAAAGCAAAGGTTGGCTTCAGAAATGATTTTTTGTTGAAAAACATCTCTAAAAATAGTTTTTAAATGTACTTTTTGGTTTCTTTTCTGGTTTAAGACTTGGTCACTGTGCCCATGTCGGGCTATCCTCTGTCCAGTGTTCATTCTGGCAGCTACATTTAGTCTTCATCCTAAACTTTAGATGAAAATCACATTCTACTCCTTTTTAGTCCTCATAGTTTTAGCCGACGGCAACTTCAATGGTTTTAGTCCCGTTTAGTCGACATTTTATTTTTGTTTCAATCAACATTTAGTCATTCCCTGTGACAAAATGTTCTCTCTCGTCATTTTGTCAGAAACATTTTTTTTTATCTCATCTTAGTATTGTGTCAAATGTTCCCTTTTAGTCATGAGATCATATTATTATCAGTATTAAAATTTCAGATAATCTAGTCTTGCCAAAATGATTTTGTCCATTTTAGTTCAACTTATTTTACCTGAGAAAATGTCAGACATTCCAGCAGCACAAATGTCAGGACTGAGACGAGGAGGACAGTGACGGACAGTTTGAGAGAGAGGAGGAGAATGTGCATGGTGACACAAACAGTTAAGTTAGATTTTTTTTAACTACATTTTTTCGCCTCATTTCTTCAACAGTATTGCATTTAATGACTGCAGTATCGTCGTCGTCTAGTCTTAAGAAAAAAAGATTGTCGATGAACATATTTCATCGTTGTTTTTGTTTATGAAATGTAACACTTTCTCTGTGAGGCTTTCAAAGCAAAAGAAGACATTTAAAAATTCAGTCACCTTCAAAGTATTTGACAGAAGGAAAACTAAAAAGGCGGTCTTAGTTAGAAAAAGGGTTAAATATCTTTATCCCAGGGCCTTGGCTTCATTGTGTGAATGAAGCTACTTTTACTATTATCCCTTTCACTCGAGAAAAGTGATGCAGGAGGAGGCTCAGGCCTGCTGTGCACTGCCCTCCTCTTGAGAGCCCGACCTGCGTTTGACCCATGATACATGTTCGTTTCCGTGTGTGTGTTTAAGACACAAAGTGGCACCAGTAGCAGCAGCCAAAACAAAGGCAATGCTCTTTGACTGCCGCTCCCCCAAGAGTGCCTGCACACGACCACGCACACACTTACATTCACAGACTCAGAATCAAATGACTTGCTTTTACCCCCCAGAGTGAGATCCACAATGCTGCTTGAAAGCCTTACCTGGCTGCGTGTGTCGTTTCATCGTACACACTGACTGCCTTTTACTGTCTAGATGATGGGGGGGGGGAAAGGGTTCCCTCTTGCAGCCTTTTTATTGAGGTTAATGCATTGTGACTAACACAGTGCTAAGCCTCTCTGTCTTTTGCAATCTTTTGTCTCTCTCTCTTCCCTTTATCTCTTTTTCTACCATTGTCTCCTTTTTCTTTTTCTACTAAAGCGCCCACCTCGTTAACAAACAGCACAATCTTTAGCTCGACCATTAGTCTTGTCTTTTTCTGTACTGCATGTTTTTGTCTTTGGTTTCCCACCATATTTATTTAAAATGCCACGCTGTGGTTTCATCAGTATCAACATTCACACTTCTCTCCCTCTTCTTTATTTTCATCTCCTCTCTGTCCCTGACTCGCCCCTCCCTCTGTCTTTACCTCCCTCAGGTCTCCAGAGGCGCTAGATGGCCTGCCTCCAGCTCTGCCCCCCAAGCAGCTGAGCAGGAAGACCTTGAGCCAGATCATCCAGGCCCACTCCCAGCAGAGCCTCCTGGACAACCACCTTAATGAGATGTACGACGTCCCTGTCAACACTGATAAGACCACGGTCAGTATGTCAAAACAAGACTGTAACACGGCGTACATATAAATATGCCCGGTTACATTAGGCATTTGAATGAAATACTCAACCCAGCAGTCCGTCAAAATGTGTTGCACAAGTTTTAACACATGCCCTCATTTTATTAAATAGATTTATTTTTAAATATTAATTTGCATTTTGAGGTTCTAAGCATTTTTTTTATTCAGAAACATCATTAGAAATGCAAATAAATGTATTGCAATGTAACTATTTACTTGAATAACACACGGAAGAGTACATTATGGAGCATAGAAGATACTAAGAATGGCCTGGTAGGCCCAACCATTGCCTGGGACACGGTTAAAGCAACAATGGGAGCAAGACTAATCTCTAGAACGGCATACTAAAATAAGATGAATAGGACAAAATACGATGAATTAGAGAAAGCATTGAGACAACTAGTGAAACAACAACAAAAAGATGGGGACAAAGGAGTGTCAAACCAGATAAAAGAATTAAAAAAATAAATGGAGAACACCTTGAATGAAGAATTAGAAAATAAACTGAGATTCACAAAACAAACCTTTTATGAATCGGGCCCGAAAGCAAACAAAATCTTAGCAGCGCGCGTCAGGAAAAAACAAAGTATTAATTCAATAATACTCAGAAATGAGACCCCATAACTAATAAAATAACCTACGAACCAGAAGAAATTCATACAACTTTTAACGATTACTAAGAAACCCTATACTCACAGCCTAAGAATGTCAATGAAAATAACATTAAACAATACTTGTCATCATTAGATCTTCCTTCCATAGCAAAAATACAAAATGACGAATTAACTGCCCCCATCACAAAAAAAGAATTGGACTTGGCGATTAGTAAATTGAAAACAAATAAATGTCCAGGGAGCGAGACTACGGTCGGCTGTCGAGCTATAAACTGAACATCACAAAAACACAGGTACTGTCTCTTCACACCAAGTAAGGCAATTAGGCAGAACTATAAACTGAAGTGGGAAGCAACATGTTAATTACTGAATGAACAAAATATATGAATAGGATACAGAAAGATATAACAAAATGGTCAACACTAGTATTGCATCAAGAATTGAGGTGGTGAAAATTAATGTACTGCCCAGAATCTCAGTTCACAACATGGGACAAACGGATATCCCGGTTTGTCTGAACAGGAGCAAGGCCAAGGGTCAAACTTGAGACACTCCAAATTGACAAGAACTGAGGCCTAGCACTGCCACATCTCAGAGAATACTATTACGCGGCTCAATTGAGATACATTGATTGGTGCTCCCCGGAGTATTGAGCTGGATGGAAACATAATCTCAACCCCAGGTCAGGCTATGTGGAAAAGAATATACCGACCAAAAAGGAGAACATTACATTATAGAAGAATCACTGAAAATTTGTCAAAAAATACAAATTGGGAGGAGACTGTAAACTTCTGATTTGGCCCTTTCAGACCACCAAGTTTAGACCGGGACAGATAGATAATACTTTTGTACGCTGGAGAGAAAAAAGAACAACGGCTGTATGTACATTTATAGAGGGAAAAACTCAAAAGAGAATTTTATTTAGGAAACGATGACCTGTTCAGATATTTACAGCGAAGACATTTCTATGATACATACATTTAAAAAGGAATATCAGTAGTAGGTAATGAAGTGATCGAAACTGTACAGTAGTTGACAAAAAACGAAACGGAAGAAACACACTATATGTAAAACTGAAATGAGAAGTAGAACTGAACATTAAACTGTGGAAGAGTGATTGGCGTTCCATGTGTAGAACGCAACACACTTCCATCAGCTCTAGAAGACGGAGGGAATTTGGTTGCAAGTACTTAATCTGCTTTTTCATTACACCCCACACAAAACATAAACAATTGGGTAAAGAGCAGCCATGCTGGAGAGTGTGGGCAGATGAATGCCAACCACTCACACATTTTCTGGACATGTATAAAACTACAAACATTCTGGGCCAAAGTTATTCAGACTCTGGAGGAGATCCTATGCTTCAAGATTCCCAGGGACCGATACCTGGCGACATAATTCAAAAGGAGGACATCTACCTCTTTAAAATCTCCATTGTAGAGGAAATATACTCTACATACTCAAAATGACAACGCAGGGAAAAGGGCCTAGGAAAAGATGAGTAATGTTCTGAGCTGACCTGAAAAGAATGGATCAAAAATTGTAAAGAGCGATTGGTAACCCCCTGTTAATTTACTTTATTTTTTTACCCTCATTTTGTCCTTTCCGGTGTTTTGTCACATTTTTTGTTCTGTGAAACAGCAACTGAAAAAAGAAAAAAAGAAAAAGTTAAAAAAGAAAAATAATGCAAATAAATTACAACCAGAACTGTCTTCAAATAAATAGGTTATTTATTCTGCAAAAGAAACGTTTTTTCTGCCCCCTAGTGGCCAAACATATTTATTTTGCCCTCTAAATCATGATCTTATCTTAAAGATGTGGAGCTGGCATTCCAATTGAGTGCAGATTTACTCTGAATGCAACAGTAGAATAGGGTGGATGGTCTGGAGGATAGTAGTATGTGAATTCTATTCATCTGTCTCAAATTTTGCAGCTAAATGGAGTTGTTCCTCATGATAATCTGGTCCTGATTAAGATGATTCCTGACGAACATGGACGTTTTGGCTTCAATGTCAAGGTGAGAGCTGATAGTAGTTGGAAAATGTTCTATTCTTTGTTCTGCTCTTGTTTTGGTCTTTGGTTCATCACTTGTACTTAATGCATCGGGACCAATTCCATACTCCTGGTTTGAACTGTTAACTCTTCTTTAGAAAAGAAGTGTGTCAAAGGTTTCTCGCAGCTAACTGATCTTCCCTGTGTGTGTCCAGGGGGGAGCTGACCAGAAGATGCCCATCATTGTGTCTCGAGTGGCTCCTGGAACATCAGTGAGTCAACAAGCATATGATACGAGCAGTATGGTACTGATTAGGCCAAAAATGTCATACTGATTTAGAAAAAAAATCCTCAGATAAGTCTGCCTTGCTTGTTGTATCCCACAATGCATTATTTAATTTTGTTATTGTTGTGTGCAAGTTCATCACTTAATTCACTTCTGAGAATTTGTGAGGTGAGAAATCAACTGTGGATTTAGAAATTTGATGGCAAATCAAAACTTTGTCCCAAAGTCTTCGAAGTTGATGAGCTCCACAACGGGCACCAACGGGCCAAACACTCTCACAGTGGTGCTGTGAGCTTACTAGAGCAGTAGAGTCTGATTGCATCCGCGTCAGGGCGTTCCTCGGCTGCAGCTCTCCCAAGACACCGGTCTCGTAGACGAGAGGCTTTTAATTCCCTGTTGAGGGAACACAAAAGTCCAGTTTAAAATTAAGGGAAACCTGTGGTCATCTGTCTTTTTGGCCTTGTTTTGGTGTTGAAAAGCACTTTCGGGCGTAGCTTGCTCGCCAGCCGGCCATTCACAACCGGCTAGAGAGCAAATTATTTAGCGTTCTCATATCTTAAGACATTTTCTACTATATTATTCAATTTTTGTCACACTAAAGAAGTTACTATACTACTGATGATGCTATCTCGCCATTCTCATCGTGTCTCCATTCTTCTTCTTCAGGCCGACCTGTGTGTGCCTCGCCTTAACGAGGGGGACCAGGTGGTCTTAATTAATGGGCGGGACATCTCTGACCACACCCATGACCAGGTGGTCATGTTCATCAAAGCCAGCTGTGAGAGCCATTCTGGAGAGCTGATCCTATTGGTCAGACCAAATGGTGAGTTGTCCCCATTGGTTGGATCTCATCCGAAAGTGACACAGTAGATCCAGTAATTCAACTTTGGTGAACTCTGAGTGGCGATGTCGCTCCTAAAGACCTCTGGTAAATCGTTAATAGGAAACATCTCTAGCGCTTTCCAATCAAAGCAACCAACAGTGTAAACAGGAAGTCATTGTAGCATTACAAGCTGTTACATAACTGGCATATACAATTGTTATTTATGGCCGCCAGCTACATCACCGTTACACTGCAAGTTTGGAATCAGAAGTTACATTTATGTTTTTCTTCTTTACTTCAACAAGATAAACAAACAGTATAATTTAGACACCAAATGTATCATTTATTTGTGAAAGTGATTTTGCCCCCGAAAGAATAATAATTAAATGATTCAAACTTCCATTTAGTTGAAATCCCCACAGTGTTTATGACGGAGGAGAATGCTGTTGGATTTGTTATCCAGCCATCTGACAAACTTATGTGGGAGGAGATTTCAAACTTTCCAACGGTAGTGTGCATCTGGCAGTTACTGGGTGTGAACATTTAGTGAACGCTAATCTGAACATGTGGTGCAACCCATTTTAATGTAGTGATGCATGAATTTCCACTTTATAAACCAGGAAAAGTGTAACACCCAGACAGCACACTCTTAAAGATTAACATCTACACATCTGGTCACCAGCCTTGATAATTCTTCTGGTCTTTTCTGGACTGCTAAATCTCACTCTTGTACTTTGAGAGGAGATGTGTGAAGTTACAGCTCAGCCATATATACTGTATATTCACCGTGTAGAAAGATGGCAAATCATTTCCCTTTAATCAGCATATGTGAAGCAAAGGGAGCTTTTCAAGATGATGGGGATTCTTGGTATTTTAACTCTGTCAAAGAGGGTTTTATGGATTATATTCTCTCCTACAGGAGGGTAGATATAAGATTACATCAATGTATTAAATGCCTGTCAATTCACATAATTGTTTTTGCTGTTTTTCTTAAATGTAGGCATATAGGTATTTGCCGATAGATGAACTATGTATTCCTATCGTTCAGTGCTTTGGTTGTGAATTCAAGCGTTTCTTTATCCTGCATGTTTTCTTTTTTCATTATGTAGTTCTTTAAAGGTAAATCAACTCCTCTGTGTCTATAAACTGTGACATATGTTTTATTTGTCCCATTCAGCCATCTATGACGTGGTGGAGGAGAAGGTGGACTCGGAGCCAGATTTTCAGTATATTCCTGAGAAGTCCCTTCAGGACCCCGCCCAGCTAGACCAGCATGCTTTGAGGGACTCCATGGTCATTCTGAAGGAAGGCCTGAGCAGTGGAGCCATCCTCGCTCAGTTTGATGTAAGGAGAAAGTATTTATAATAAACACACATACTGTATATAGATCCTGTGCATGTATGCTTACAGAGACAAACTTGTGAAATGGTTACAAGCACATTTGTCACACATTTTTTTCCTCGTTCACATTCCCGTAACTTCCTGTCCTTTTATCATAACCACTTAACAGCTTCCTGTTTAAGCTCTGTGTTGTGCTCTTACTGGAGAGGAATGTCGGACTCAAACACACACACATAAATGAACCCAAAGATATTGTAGTGATTTTGTAAAGTATTTTCTTACATTTTAATTGTCAAAGAAGTTAGTGTACGTAAAGCGCAAAGTAATATCTGGGGGTTACAACTTTAATATGAATTTGTGTTGCTTTTCTTACAGCAACTGTACAGGAAGAGGCCCGGGATGACCATGCTGTGTGCCAAATTACCTCAGAACGTTTCCAAAAATCGCTACAGAGACATATCTCCTTGTACGTATTTCTGTCGGCTTGTGTGTTTAAATATGAACTGACATTGGTCCTTTTTTGATACTCTCTCTCCTCCAATCTTTTCCTTCAATGTTTGTCAATTGTTTGTTTGTAATCTTACTCCCTTTATTGTCTTTTCTCCGACGTGCAGATGATGCCACGCGGGTCATTCTGAAAAGCACAGATGACTACATCAATGCAAATTACATCAATGTGAGTTTGTTTCTATTTTATCTCTCCATCAATATCTCTGCGAGACGTGGTGGGTGGGTGGTCGGTCTGTTTGGCTAACCATCAAAACACATGTTCGTCGTACTGGTGAATGAATTAGCCACATGAGCTTTACGAGCCAATAACATTGTGAGTTCATGTTTTGCATTTTTTTTTAAGTCAGCCATTTAAGCTATCAGCAGCTCAATAAATGTTATTGATTTACGCCCCTTTCAGATTTATCTTTAGGTAATGCATTTTTGGTAGTCATTCTTGAGTCTCTGTTAATGCCCTGTAATGACTGTACTGAACATGACCTTAACATATATAAAAGCACAGCAAAGATTAATGAGCTGGAAAATAATGATACGGCAGAAGAAAACTATTCTCACACGCTGCATCAAAGAAAGATTTTTCAAACATGTTTTTTAGGCTTAATTAATTAGGACACTCACTTCTCACTCGTCTAATCAACTCTTTACATCCACTAATACATTTTCTCATCAATGTCATAATTTATTAGATGGAACACATCCTGCTGCCTTTGGTCAATCTGACAGTGCCAGACGTTCTGTTGTTGTTCTCATTTAATTTCTCTGTATGTGAAGTGTTTGGACATTCATCCTTTAAGCACTCAAGTTGTCAAGGAGATGTTTCTCCTTGACAACTTGATTAACAAGAAATTAAAAATATATGAGAAATGTACGTCATTATGGGATGGCATTCAATTGCAGTTTTAGTGTCACTATAATGTCACAAGGTCTGAACTTGTAAGTGACTCACAGGCATAATCAAACAGGAGGCCAAACGCTGCTACCTTGCCAGCACGTTAAAGTATTGAAGAGCATGTCTTGATTTATTTTTTGGCCAAAGTTAAAGTGGTTCTACCTTTTCTAGAGCAACCTGAGAACATGTAGCTCTCTGCACAGCTGAAAACAAGCTGTAAAGTGAAATCGCTGTAACCGAATATCTCTGAATCTCAATGTCTGTGGGTCTCTCTCTCTGTAGATGGAGATTCCAGCCTCAAGTCTTATAAACCGCTATATTGCATGTCAGGGCCCCCTGCCCAACACCTGCCCCGACTTCTGGCAAATGACTTGGGAGCAGGGCTCTTCTATGGTGGTGATGCTGACTACGCAGGTCGAGAGAGGACGGGTATGTAGAGGCATTATTCAAAGACGAGGACAGGAAACCACATATGGTCTGCAGCATGTTGGGAAAAAAATATTGTTGTTGTCTGATCCATTAAAAACAAAAACCATTACTGTGCACGTGTCATTGATTTGAATTTTGCAAGCCTGATAAAACCCAAATTTCCCATTTGTAGCTGTTAGATAATAAAATGCATGTGTAGATAAATTCTTTGTCTTAATTCTCCTGTCAAAAATATTCATCTATTACAACACACTGCTTTTGGGAACATTTTGTCTTTTGTTCATTTGAACATTATTCATTAAAAACACAAAGTAAGTCGAATTTGTGTGTGGAAAAAAAAAGATCCATTAATCATCAAACTAGGTGGGAATTTTCAAACATGCATCGTTTGCTAATTTCTTTAAAAAGAAGTGTTTAAAGGAAAAGTTGTGACACGACATCTTGAAATCACGATCCATTCATACCACTGGAGGTTTTTAATAATTCCAGATGTATTGAGCGTATATGCTATATATTTGTGTATTAATACACAACAGTGAGGACCAGAGGGCTAGCTTAAGTGGGAGTCTCTTCTAGAGCATGACCTCTGACCCCAGAGCTGAGAATAACAGCAGTGACAGGTTAAGTATATTAACTGTTCAGTTGTCAACAGAATACTTCTGTCTATGTTTATAGGTGAAGTGTCATCAGTACTGGCCCAATCCAGACCGCAGCGCCACCTACGGAGACTTTACAGTAGCCTGCCACAATGAAGAAGGCAACACTGCCTTCCTGGTCCGGGAGATGACTCTCACACACACGCAGGTAGCCCCACACGCACACGTACAAGTTTGTTTACTTTTGGGTCACTTTTAGGGACATCACATGAACTTACATTCATTTCCTGTATCACTTACCCGAAACACTGACCCATCAGCTTTAGTACAAATGACCTGGTCTGAAATGTCTCATCAAAGATAGCCTATGTCAGGAACACACATAAAAGAGAAAAAAGTGCCAAACAGGAAAGAACAATTAGGACCAAATCAGAGGAACGAGGGAGTGGACGGGAGCAGGAGAGAGAGGAGGCTGAAGGCATGCAGAGAACGATGCCGGGTCCAATCAAAGCGAGGGACCAGTGTCTCAGCAAGGATGAGCCTGCTGAGGACACCGAGGAGGTGGGTTGCCATGGTGACCAGTGTGGGCTGTTCTTTTTCTGGATCCCGCTGCTGCATGCAAGCCACGTATTGGGTTCTGGTTACCATGACAACCCAACCGCCCCGGTCAGTCACAAATAGAGAGCGAGGGAGAGCGGAACAGAGAGTGGGACGGTGGAAGTTTGAAAAACAAAAATGAAGAATGTAAGTTTGTCTTATTTTCATGTTTGGTGCTCAAAGTCTTCCTTAAATGTTTTCGTGCCACGTAATATATGTGACATAACATGGCGGTATTGAGGACAAAATCAAATAGAACATTACCTTTCAATAGATGATCACATGTTCCTGCTGTGTGTTCTCCTGATTAGTTATCTGTGTGAAGCCCGCCATACATTGTGACCTTTGAAATATATGGCTGTAGGAGGAGGCAATTAGCATTCTCCTCTGCCTGTGATTGTTGCTATGGAGATAGATGTGTTACCATGGCGATGCAGCAAGGCAGTATAAAGGAGGAACCCAGGGGTTCTGAGTCGCACATGAAACTGGTCAGTTGTTATCGGCTGTTGGTTCTGTGTGTTTTTTGCAGCAACATAACAATTTACATTTTGTAGCAGAGCGATAGTAAATATTGTCTTCAATATCTGGCATTTGATGAAATGGGAAAAGAACAACATTAATCACCATGTGGTCCAGCGGAGTGGAGGAAATAAAACCACTGTTTGTTATTCACACTAGCCGTTTTATAATGCCTTTTAAAGGCCATAACTACACACACAGGGTGCTGTCCGCTGTTCCCAGAGGACTCAGAGCTCAATGGAACATGCGGTGGTCGCCCACATGAAATACAAGAACCTGTTTTGGGTTCTGAGGATGAATGATATCTGAGAATAATTTATTACTTGGGAAGCTTGGGTCATGACTGGGGTGAGTGTGAATGCCCTCTGTTTGTTTCCAATAATAAACAAGGCAGCGCATGAAAATATGGTTAGATGTAATTTGGCTTCTTCTTTTCACTCTATCTGCACTGTGTGTGTGTGTGTGTGTGTGTGTTCAGAGTGAGCAGCAGAGAGAGCTCACCCAGATTCAGTATCTGGCTTGGCCGGACCACGGCGTCCCGGATGACTCCACTGATTTCCTGGACTTCGTGTCTCTAGTACGGACCAAACGCGCCGGACAGGACCAGCCGATGGTGGTACACTGCAGGTACAGCGGGGAATCCATTAATCCGCTGGTTTGTGTGTGGTTCCATGGTGATTGTCTGACACAGTCAACTCATTTCCACTCCGATTCTCTCTGGTCTGTCTTATTTGCAGTGCAGGGATTGGTCGGACAGGGGTTCTGATCACCATGGAGACGGCGTTGTGTCTAATGGAGTGTGGTCAGCCAGTGTATCCTTTAGATATCGTCAGGACCATGAGAGACCAAAGGGCCATGATGATACAAACACCTGTATGTAGACTCATCCCTTTGTCTGTTTAGCTGCTCTCATCCTCTTTAAACCATCAGCCACAATATTTCTCTCTCTCTCTCTCTCCATCAGAGCCAGTACCGATTTGTGTGTGAGGCCATCCTGAAGGTCTTCGAGGAGGGCCTGGTCAAACCGTTCATGACCGTCGTCTACCAGCTGAGAGAAAATGTGGAGGAGGAGAGGGAGGATCAGCAGAAGGCAGGAGAAGGAGCCGAGATGGCAGCGGTGGACGAGGGGGAGGCGGCTGTGGTGGAGTTGCTGGAAGGAGGTCTGGATGAAGAGGATGATGACGACGAAGAGGTGGAGGTGCTTGATGTGGGGGAAGTGACAGAAGAGGGGGAGGAGGAGGATGAATATGAGGAGGAAGTGGAGGAGCCAAGCGTCGCAAGCGTAACAAGCGTCGCAAGTGCTGCAAGTGCCATCAGCGCCATCAGTGAGACCAGCGTGAACCCTGATCCTGACCCTGATCCTGCTAACCCGTGACTTTTGAACTTTGGTAGTCATGTGGGTTGCTAGGAGGAGGCCAGGTGGGCCGGAGGAGAGAACAAGAGCACTGTTGCACTTTATGCTGACAAAAACGGAAACAAAAGACACACAAACGAACATACGTGACAGTCATGGACAAGCTAGAATAAAAAAAGAAACCCAGCTGTGTTGAATAGGTACCATTAGTGGATATTGTGTGTTCGGGGCAAAGAAAAAAAGTCATGAAAAGTTAAACGTACGAGAGAATAAAATGTGGATGGGGAATTGCTGTAGTGCCATAAGTAGGAAGAGGAAGGGCTGCCCCCATGGATGGAAAGTTGTTTTATTTCCGCGACGGGTCGCCCTGTCCCCTTCTGAGCGAGTCTGCCAGACGGACCTGCCCTTTTTTTAGTGTCCTTTTAGCTGATAAAGAGATATACCTTATCTTTTGTTCCTCAGAAAGAGTATTTATTGTGTTTTAGTTTGTGTCAAACCCTGTCCACTGAACAAAAAAAATAACTTGTTTGTTTGTATGAATCTAGAGCTTCATGCTTTCCTGATTAAATCGTAGGTACTATAAAGTAGTGCGATTCCTCTTCTAACTAGTTCTTTATTTCTTTTGCTTTTTCGTGGAGAAAAAAAAAAAGAACTGATTTAATTTATTGTACTTTGGTTTTTTTTATCTCTCAGCTTTCTGGTCTAAGTTTCTGACGGCACAGATGGACAGCTGAAAGCACTTTGTGTCTCACCGCTTGTTCGATGCCGTGTGCAAGTTGTACTCCTGATGCTGCTGTGTGCTGTGTTTTTGAGCTCTACCGACACGGACGCTCTGAAGCGGCCTCGGTGTTTGCTGGGCACCTCTCTTTCACATCAGTCACAGCAAATCAGACCTCTCTGAAAGACGTAATGATGGGAAGAGTCTAACTTTCAGCATTGGAGAGACTATACAGAACAAATTCTCCTCTCACCGTAACAGTGTCACAAAGAGAGGCCCCAGTAGACACACAGAGTTAGAATCTAGCTAAGAAACAAGGCCGAGGTCAGTTCATTTCTTTATTCAAATTCACACGTTTAAATCAAACCCCGGGTCCCTGCTGAAGTGTCCTTGAGCCAGACACCGACAACAAATCCCCATTGTGTGTGAAGCGCTGTGGCTTCACTCCGACTGATCGATCAATGACACCAGTATCATGAATTAGTTCTTGAAAGCTGCTCTCAGTATTTTTGCTTTTTAGAATTGCTTTGACAGTGAACTGATCTCAACCTTAGTGTGACTTTAAAAGCTTCCTCCACTGACCTCCTTTTATATACATAATCATTTAAATATCATAAACAGGAGCAGACATGGATCTCTTCCGACACATTTGCAGTTGAGACTGGTGTGAGCCGTCGTAAGACTCGCTAGTACCCTCAATCAGACTAGTTATTTGGAAATGTCCTCATCGAATCCTTATTTTTGACTAAGTTTCATTGAGGTCCAGAGGTCACTGGAGCGGGCCTTTAATCCAACCTTTGCTGTTTTGTTTGAGTTTTTCCTCAATCTGTCTGTTGACAGTTCAAAGAAGCAGCACAAACAGAACACTCAACCGATACTTTCTTTTATTGATCTCTCCCAATGGTACTTCATTTTAAGGCGCATGTTTGGTTGTTTTTTTTCTAGCCAAGATGATGATGTGTTAATAAGAGAGAGTGTTAATGAGACTAAGTAGACTATTGTATTTTTAATTCACAAAACCCAGCATCAAGTTGCCCGTTCTTTTTTTGTGTCAAAGTACAGGTTAAGCCGCCATCGTACTTTACATAGTGGTATGGAATGAAGTGTAGCCTCGTCATAATTTTAGATATTTTTCCTATCGGCTGCTTCAGTACCTGCTGTTAAAGGAAAAACAACAAAAACCTACTGCTGTGAGTGTGTGTGTGTGTGTGTGTGTGTGTGTGTGTACACTCAGATTTCTGTCTTTATCTTTCTCTGTACCTCTCCCTCCGTTTCTAACGTATAGTTTGTTAGCTGTCTGGTCTAAGCCTGCTTGTCCGTCAACTGGAACGAAGGGTTGTGCCATAAAGCCACAAACCTAATCTAACCTGATCTCAAGTTGTTTTCTTTCCCTGAAGAATCTCAGATAGACTTTGTTTAAAGTCTGTCCTAAGAACCATTTCAAACCCAGACTCGTACCTCCCTGTTAAACAGCCAAATCACACTTTTGACACAGAGCAAGAAGAGCCTCGCTTTCCTCCTTTTTTTTTTTTAATTTAAATTTATATATCTCTGCTATATTGCGGACCTTTTCCAAAATCTGCCCAGCTCCTTCTCTCAGGCACCATCAGTCACTTCTACAGAGCCCACGCAACATCCATGGTCCATTCTTCCCATTGTTCTTCCCCAGATGCTTTTGGATCATTTTACATGGAACCCACTCTCTCTGCTCGGCAGAATACCAGAGCAGTATCAATCTCGTTTCCCACAGGACGCACTGTGGGCCGCCAGTGAATGACCAAATAACTGGTTTAAACTTGTCTTTATTTTATTTGGCCTACCCCACACGTATGAGCTTTTAATCAAAAGAACAACGTTCAGCACTCGGTGGCTTTTTCTAATCACTTGTTTGCATTCAGCAGGGGCTCCAACCGCATCAAATTTAATTAACTCCGAAGGCCTCGTGATAAAGTGGTGTCAAAAACAAGTTCCCCTGAAAAAACATGAATTTCAAACATGAAAATAAAACACGGCCCCCTGCAGTGCAAAGTGAATAATTGATTTTCCATCTGCACAATCAGCTTTCTGTGTTCAAAGTGTTTGGTTGTTGACACATAATTGGTGCACTCTGTGCGTTTAGGGTACTGATCAAAGGTGGTTTGGAGGGGACCAGACGTGGGCGTGGGCTGGAGTTAGTTGTATTTTTGTAAAGATGAAAACGGCTCGAGTTGGATAGGGAAAGGACGGCACTTTGTAGAAGGCTGAGTGGCAGGTAGTGCAACTGGGGAGGGGCGCAAAAAGATATGACGCATTGTTAAAATGAGTTGTTCTTTTTTTAGGGGGGGAGGGGGGGATTTTACATTTTTAGTTTGTTTAAAAATAAAAAAGAACTCCTAACTACACAGTGCCACTTGTTAATTTTGTGTAAATAATACTAGAACATGTAAATACAATGTTGTATATGAAAAAAAATCTTTAAAATAAAAGGGAAAATCATTTGTGAGCAGAAAGATTTTGTTTTTGTTTTCCTTTTGTTTTTTTGTTTTCCTTTTGGATGATTCAAAATGTGTCACAATTGGTGTGTTTTTCAAGACTGCTATTTCAAAAAAACAACTTTGTTTTTGGTTTGAGACGTTATCTATTACAGCGAGTGTATATACAATGAAACGCAAAACAATGAGAAATGTTTTACCGTATTATACCCTTGGTTAACTCCTACCTGTGTCATAAAAACCTTTGTCCTCAGTCGCTTGTTTCTTTCTGGTATCATGGTTTATGGTGCTTTGTCTCAACACTTGATTGTGAACTATTAAAGCTGCTCTGTGAAAACATGGAGACGTGGCCTCAGACCTCCTTTTCCACGCTGTAAAAGTGAGGTTGGGCGGATGGACAAGAGGTCTTCTCGTGCTTCTAGGTTTTTTTCTTTTTTTATGTTTTATGTTTATGTGATTAATCTTTCCCATGAGCTAGCCAAAGCAATACATGTTTGTAATGCCAGACATTAAAACAAAACAACAAAAAACATCAGAAGGCTTTCCAAGAGGAAATAATATAAAAGTAGCTTCCTGTAATGACTACCAAACGCACACAGTTTTAACACTGGTGTAAATGAAACATTCAAGGAGGCCTACTTTAATGTAAAGGTCAAGGTCAAAGGCCAAATATCTGGGCAGTGTATATGCTATCCACATGCATTTTTGTGATCATAGCACGTTGGGGTTTTAGTTCATTTGCACTATTTAAAAAAATGCAAAAACAACGGTGATTAATTTAAATTGAACAATATTCAAGAGAACACAAATTATTATACATACGGTATGACTAATACTGATGACAAATAATTTGAACAAGATATAGGATGTTTAATAACAATAATCGTCATGCCATACTGTTGCATTCCTTCACAATCAACACACATTTAATTCAGCTTTATTTCACACACCATAATAAAGTAATAATACAAAACAAAAACCACAACACAGAGGTATTATCATTGCAGTTCATACATCCACAGTGATTAGGAAACATATACATTTGTACATAACATTTCTCAACAGCATTAACATTAGTCACTGACGTGGATTGCAATAGTCCATCTCAGGAGCTAGAGCAAGATTCTGGACCATGAAATGCCACCTGAAGCTTTTTCCACTGTTGCTTTCCTGTAACTGCACAAGTGGACTCAAAAGAGAGCTGACTAACATCATCCAAACACATTGTCATCATTCCTGAGGATGTGACCCAAATATCTTACTTTGTTTACCACGTCTGCCATCAGGAGTCAAGCTAAATGTTGCCTCTGTCGCACCGCTTGAGCAGCTGCTGTAAGCCAATAAGAAGACAGGACGACTACATCATCAGCCACATTAGATGGTTATTAAGACCTAATTAATAACTTTTATAGAAAGATCATTCATATACAGATTGAAGAGAACAGGTGACACTATTATACCCTGTTATGCTACCCCGTTAGCAACTAAGAAGGGTGCAGAAACACTCTTACCTCATCTAGCTTGGGATGAACTTGAAAGCAGTGTCACTGAAAGCAATGTCATCTAAAAAACACTTACAACATTAAAATACTTGTTGGCAGGGGCAAGAAACTCATTTATTTGTACGCACAATGCTACTCTTCTGTGATGACCTCCAAACCCGAACTGGACCACAGGTCAAACAGGTCAGATCGTCTCTGGCCACATTTTCTAAACCATTATTCCCAAACTAACCAGAAGGGGACGCTGCTGTCTAATGGTGACACACAATGGTATGGCTCAGATTCAATTATTGAATAACGAGACCAATCTTCTTCACACTGTACGTTTTAAATGGCATGACAACTACTTCATGCACGTGTGGTTATTTATAACAGCTATTTGTGACTGTTTCTATCGTTATTGCATGTACAATAACGATATCTATTAGGAACCTTATTTTCTCTGGCCTTGTATTAACAAATTACACAATGAATGAAAACATTAAATGTAAATTAACATGGGCATTTAAGTTTAAAACAAAAAAATGTAATTAACAATGCCAGCTCAAAGAAAACCGCTTGTCGCTTTAAAAATGCTAATTACGTTTCGGTGAGGGATTTAAGGTGACGTCACATCCGGAGGAAAGCTTTGCCTCCTACTTTTTGTTGGGACCTGAGAGAGAAAATTATCCCCGCAGAAGGAAACGAGGTGGGGAGAAAAGAAAAGAAGAAGAAACAGGAACAAGTTACAAACATGGACATGTCCGAGGTGGCTGTTTACTCGTCTACAATGCAAGCGGACGTCCTTTCCCCTTGAATTCGTTCTTTTGTAAGTACGCCTTTATCCGGACCTCCACGGGAGCAAGTGTACGTCGGATACGGCTTTACGAGCAAAAGGCGGCGTTTGTTTTGTTGCCCGGGACCCACTCGTGCGGCCGGAGTCTTGTGCGCTGCGCACGTTAATTGCTAACGGTTAGCTCGCGCTGTAAAACAAGCGCACACCTGTTGCTATTTATGCTTAGAACACCAGTAACGTTACCTCAGGCCTCGCTCGACTGGGCACAGTTGTGAAGCTAATGGGTTAAATTGTTTATTTGTTTGGTTTAGTAATATTATTTCAGACTTTAAGAGGTTTTGTACAGTCCATTTTGACCGGTTTTCTCTTTGTAAATTAATGTTTTTTGTGCTTGCTTAGTGCTTTGTAACAAAGTAAGTAACGCTAACTGTAAAAGCAATAATACCAATTTAATTACTATTATAAGGCTCCCCCTCTCACTGGTTTTACGTTAGGGGCTCATAAATACATTAACGTTAACAGGATACATTTAAGTTTTAAAGATGAATTATTCCTCTCCCCAGGCTGAGTTAACGTTACTTTCAATATTCAAATTCATTCAAGCCATCTCGGTTAGTCATCATCTGAGTTGGTGTTTGCCACCTGTAACGGTCAGTTGACCTACAAGTCGTAGTCAGGCAAACTACTTAGTTAATATAATATATAGTAAGGCCAACTCCTGTTAATGCTGCGTAGTTTCCCTTGTCTGGTCCCAGAATATTGATTAATGTTAACTAGTTATATGATAACAAATGGGCCCACCTGTTAAAAAAAACAACCTCATGTTTCTGTGTCATATCAACACACTGTTGTCCACCTTACATACTTGTAAGTTTCACAATTTTTTTTTTCATATGCAACAGTTCTGCAGGTCTGCACAGTTCACAAACTCAAACTCAACTTTGTGTGTGTATATCTTCTCTCTTCTCCTCCAGGTGTAACCCTCCCTCCCTCCCATCATGCTGAGTTTCCTGCGCAGGACGCTGGGCCGACGTTCCATCCGGAAACACGCAGAGAAAACTCGCTTACGGGAGGCCCAGCGTGCCACGACACACATCCCTGCTGCTGGGGAGGCGAAAGCCGTCATCACCTGCCGCGTGTCCTTACTGGACGGGACGGACGTCAGCGTTGACCTGCCGGTGAGGAGGGTTGCTCAAGTTTGAGCCTTTTTCGGGTTGTTGCGCCTTCATTATGCTGCAGTGTGGACGCTAACTGTCATCAACACCCAGATGTGTGTCACAACATCTGGAAGTTTCAGCGCATGAGAAACCTGTAGGAGCTTTTAGTGGCTGCATAAGAATATTTAGTGTAAATACAGTTCAAAATTAGTTGAGGCAATAAGTAAGTAATGCGGCAAATAAGAATTAAAAATATGTTTTGGATTTAATGGACACCCACTCTCTCTGTTATGCTCTTTTCCTCTCTTTCTAATTTTTAACTGAGTAGCAAGGCTTATTCTACACTTTTACATGATTCTTGAACAAACGTGTAAAGCCGTAGACCGTTTGTCATTGATGTCAAATGGGCTTCAACCACAACCATCAGTGGCAAAAGTTCTCTGTCTGTGTGACTGTTGCTGATCACCTGTAATTCCATTATCCGATCTGGAGAACAAAGTTGATCACATGACCACATCACATGACATGTAAGGCTCATCGCCAAGAGGACACACAGCAGAACTTCACTCTCCCCCCTTCCTCTCGTCTTTCTTCTCCTATTTTACACTCCTTTTCTTTATTCTCGTGTTCATGTTAACTGTTTCTTTATATCGACATTTCCTAAACACCAGGCTTCTGCTGGTTAAACAATTGCCATCTGTAATTGTTATGTATTATTTAAGAACCTAGGGCATGAATACATGGATATTTTTTCCCTCATGTGATCTTTAGTTTTGCTACTTTGTGTTTCCACTGGCGTTCCATGTGTTTAATGTGCAGCATTCCTGAGAGGCCAGTCCGGTATCTAACTTTCCCGTATCAATGTTATCTTGACAGTTTGCTGTTTGGCGTAAATTACAAGAAATAAGTATTATTATTATTATTATTATTATTATTATTATTATTACTATATCTGTCTTATTAGTTAAACTCCAAATGTTGTTGGTTTTACACTTTCTTCTTTTTTACATCCCCTCCAATGTGTGTAGAGATTATTCTCGACATAAGTCGTTGCTTATGCGTGAGACCAAGCAGTGATGCTTAGAAGCCGTAAATGAAACCAGGATCAACGAGGATTCGAGCATTCCTTACCAGCTTATTGGGCAAGAATGCATGAACGTATTTTATTCAGCACGTCTCACAAGTGAAGTCACACATTTTTGAGTCTGTCATAGTCTAAGAGAGGCCAGATCATTATGTCTTTCCTATTCAGGCTTTCCTTTCTCTCGCTCGCTCTCTTTTGGTATATCTCTTGTTTTTGCACAGATGTTATTACTGGAATTTTGTACAAAGCCGTTTCACCAGTGTTAGTTGTTTGTTGGGAGTTTTCGCGTTTCCTATTTAATTGATGAAGTTAATTGACTTTGAACAAGCAAGTGTGCTTTAATGTCTTATTTTTTTAAAGGCATTTTTGCTGTGTGTGCCTGAAGGAGGTTTTAAAATTTGATTGGATATCTTAATGCATTCCAGCCGAGTCCTGGCCTTAAGCTGTTAGATTTCAAAATGAGCTTTTTTTCTGCCTACCATCCCCCAGGTATAGGTAGCCTCTGCAGACCCTTCTGTCTTATAATCAGTCTATCTCTAAGTGATAGGACATTGAAACCCAGTTAGGAGCATTGCTCTGTTTGCCTTCTACGTATGTATTCCACTAACGACAACATTGCTGACCCCATTTCAACACAACAAGGGAAGAACTACTGTGGAAGAGAAGACATTAAAACAACTTTCTTCCCTGCAGCAGAACTCAGCTGGGGGAAATGTCAGCTAGACCAATGGTACAAAGTAATTTGTGTAGACCACCCTTGGGGCCATTGATGCTTTTGGGTTGTTGTGGTGGTGGTGGTTGTTGTTGGGCTATTCTATCTGAACTGATCCTAAATGCTCTGGGTACGATGGGGAACTGATTGTTCTTGGAAGAAGTCCTCTGACAGTAGAAAGGGAAGCTGAGCAGATTTGCAAAAATAAATAAAAATGCTGGTGTCTCAGCCATGCTTATCATTTAGTTAACCAGACTGAGAAAAGGTTACACTTAGCACATTAATTTCTATAGCTGGGAGCCTTTCTCTGCTTAAGCATATGGTGTAAAAGCCTCCATTGATTTTGGGGTTGGAGCGATTGAATCTGGAAAGACTAAAGTTTTAGTTTTTGATTCATGTTTTAGTGTTCGTTATTGTTTGTTTTTGGGTTGATGCAACTTTTGTTAAGAATTTAGTAGTTGTCAATTCTGCTGCCCCCCACACTGTCACTGCCTCCAACTTCTTTTTCGCTCGCTGTAGATTTAAAGCTCAGAGCCAAAGTTAAGTACGTGCAAGCTTTATTTATTTTGTCACGATAAGTCATTCGGTTGCTGTTAGTCCATCATTGGAAAGTTGGGACTGATTTAGGCTACATTTGTATCTATACACTTACACAGTGTGTGTGAGAGAGAGAGAGATTGGTCTTGGATACATTATCCATTGTTTAACATGTGAATTGACGATCATCTCTTACACCTTAACCTAGCATTTTGGGGTATTCTCATTTCTTTTTGCAGCAATACTATAAATGAAAAGTCAAGAGTGTAATATACTCTAAACCACACAGCTTTCCTTCTTAAAGTGCCCGAGTCCTCCACCAATTTAGACATTGTGTTATGGCCATTTCAAAAGGATACATGACAACGTTTGTTGGTTTAACGAACTTGTACATAAGAGCATCAGCTAAATACCTCAATGTAACTGAGACGCGCAGAAAGACTCCAAACAGCTGAACAATATGCAGGCAGTATAACAAGGCTTTGGGTGCAACACACACACACACACAATGAGCCCTTTGTACTCTCTCTCCCTGGGTACTGTAGGGGTGCGCTATGCCTTGTCAACTATGCCATCTAGCATGGGGCCAGTCCCCCTGAGCTGTCCAGGAGATCTCTTGGGGTTTGTGTGAGAGAAAGAGGGACTGTGTGTGTGTGTGTGCATGTAGGGCACACAGGGATACCTTTATCGCACCCTTGCCCCTCTCCTTACCTCATGCAATTCTGGCATGCTTCTTTTTGATTACATACTGTGAATTGTCTGGATTTCTGTGAGTGAAATGTTGCACACAGTTTATCAAATGTACCTTGAAAGATGCTGATGGAACCAGTGCTGCAACATACCTGTTGCCAAGAACATCCCCATGCATTACAGCTGATCTCAATCAAGTTGTAAACAGCCATATTATAACTCTGTTGCACCTTGTGACATGCCCATTGCAGGAGTTAGTGTTTAGCTGTTGCAATGGTTAGTGCATCATTAAACAGGCGCACAAAAACCCTTCCTTACACCCCAGTAGTTTACTCGATTGATACCTTTTTGGACCTGACTAACAAGCCAGTCACAGGAATACCTGATTAGTTGTCCTTTGTTGCAACGTGATGTTGATATTTACACAATGCATTTCAGATACTTTGGCTCTAACAAACTTTTGGTGGTTTACACTCGTGAAAAAAATGAATGACTAATTTTGTGTGGGAGAACAAATATGGATTTAGAATGTATTGATTTATTGCTTTTAAAGTGAAAAGTAAAACAATTCAGCTGCAACCTGATCTTAGATGGCCTGATCTGTGAAGTGCCCAGAGAGCCAGATGATCACATGATGTGTCCAGCCACCCCACTTCCCTCAGCTCCTACACGTCTGGGGCACTTCAGTCCATGTTACCATGGAAACCCTGTCGCTGTGCCTCATGGTGGGGTTTAGTGTGTGTGTGTGTGAGTGAGAGAGTGAGAGAGTGAGTGAGTGCACATGTGAGGGAGAGATATCCCAGTCCCAGACAAACACGGGCAGTAACTGGTACGGACCTGTCAGAAAGGGCAACATGTGTTAAAACTTACTTTATGAGTACTTTGTGTCAAAGGTTTCTCATATCTCTGTATTTAAATCCATAAAACACAAATCAGAGTCTTTACATTTCAACCAACCCCACTCAAAACTATTTTTTCAGAGGTGCAAAAAGGAGGGGCCAGAGGGAAGACATTATCTTTCTTATCCATACTGGGCTGGCAGCCATGGAAATGTTGGTGTTTGAGGATTATTGACTTTCTATGACAGATTTAATTGTTAATTAGATTGACAGTCTGCGGAAAGAAACATTTAATGTTTGGCTGTTCTTTAATTAAAAAACGTCCGTGTCCAGATGTGATGGATCTGCACTGATGTAACAGTCTGGCAAGTCCCGGATGGAGTGCGGCTTGGAAAAATTAATCTGCAACTATTTTGATATCAAAAATATTATTTTTCACTCAGATATTTGTCTGTGTGTGTGTGTGTGTGTTTCTCTGATCAGAAAAAAGCAAAAGGTGAGGAGCTGTTTGACCAGATCATGTACCATCTGGACATCGTAGAGAAAGACTACTTCGGACTGCGCTTCATGGACTCTGCACAAGTGCCGGTATGACTGGAGATGCACATTACCAATATTCTCTCTGAACTGTTTGCCTTTTAAGTTTTGCGTCTTTGCCATTATGTGGATTGCTTCATTTGTTTGTTTTTGTGAATCATGTTTCAATATATACCTACTGTACTGAACTAATGAGAAATGTATCCATGTGTTCACTGTACATTAGGGCTGCAACAACGAATCGATAAAATCGATTATTAAAATAGTTGGCAACGAATTGCATTATCGATTCGTTGCCAACTTTAATTAAAATTAATGCTTTTTAAAAATCGATTAATCGAACAAATAATCGACAGATTAATCGATTATTAAAATAATTGTTAGTTGCACCCCTAGTGTACATTTCACCATTTCTTAGCTGCCATTCACAGCCAGTCTAAATCCCTATTCCGCAATATGAAGAAAGGCTTTAGGCACAGACTTTACTTCCCAGTGGGCTAAAGGGATTGGTTATGGGACTCTTGTCAGCTCTGGGAGTCAGGCTGTGGGCTGTGTTTTAAGTCACTGGTCGGCCAGTGACCCTGTTCCTTCACACTGTGAAGGCCGTGGAAGGAGGGAAAGCCGGTGTGGGGATCTAACTGAAGGAAGTGTCATCGAGGAGGGGTGGTGGAGGTTGGGAGTCAAAAGGGTGGTGGTGGGAGGGCTGTGATAAGAAATGTGGGGGAGAGGAGACTAGAGAGTGCTGCGAGTCCCTCAGTTATCTCTCTTTACATTCAGACACACAAACACCACCACTACCGCCTCTCCTTGACATTTTTCATGCCCCATAGAGCCTGAACTTCCAAGAAGAATTATAGCACAGAACACTGACGCTGAATGTCAAGGAGAGGCGTGTGGACCAATTTGAGTTTAAGGCCTTCGGAGTAAGGACATTTTTGGGAGGTGAGGACATTTTGGCCGGTCGACACTTTGGGACAGACCTTCAAAGGCCGGTTTGAGGGTTCAGACGTGGTTTAGGGGTTCAGATTTGGGTCAAGCATGTCGCTGTGATGGGGTTAGGGGCTAGGTAATGCAATACGCCATTGAGTATCCTCACAAAGACAGAAGCACAAGGGGGTGTGTGAGATTTTGACAAAAGACCTCCCAGAATTCCACTTTTCATGAATGTAACTCACCACTTAACTTTTGTTCATTTATTCAGTTGCATTTATGAATATTTAATGTTTGTAAACTGAATATAGTCAAGTATAATAGTTGATTTATACTCGTGAGATCAAAGTATACTTGATTATACTCGTTAGATCAAATTGCCATTAGTATTGATTTGTTTTACTACACCATCTCTACATTGTTGAAGCTGCTGTGTTTTTAATGTTATCACATTCATGTTGTTACAGCACTGGCTTGATGTTACAAAAAGTATCAAAAAACAAGTGAAAAGTAAGTCCACCTCCCCAGACACATGCTTACTTGCTATATGTACATTAAAACATCCTATGAAAATAAACTCTGTTCACACTTCTGTATAACAACACATTGAGCTAAATGTGTGTGAGTGTAACTTCATCTGGTGCATCTGGTCTGTGACAGTTTATTAAAACAAAATGTCACCCTGGTATTTTTGTTATCACATACTCTGATTGTTTACCTCCATAATATTGACTCGGCTGTCAATGTGATCTTCCTTTCAGTCGGCCCACCGTACTGCCTTCACCTGAGAGTTAAGTTTTACTCTTCAGAACCAAACAACCTGCACGAGGAGCTCACCAGGTGAGTTCAGCCACAAACATTTTAACTACGTTTCTTGCTTTCTTTTGAACTCTCATTTAAGGTGAAATGGGTCATTTGAGGTTGTTTGTTTTGTAAAGCCGTTTATCTCGTAAACCTCAAAAGAAAGTCTGTGTTATGTCTTCTGCTGGAACAGATTACTTTACAAGTATGTTGCTTTCTTTGTGTGTGAGTGGAGAGGGAGCTAAAAATAAAAATGAAGTGCGGTTTGTTTATATACACAAATTAGAAATGTAGGGTTCCTCCAGGGTAACGTCATTCACTCAGATAAATCAGACACTATTTAAAGTACTTTTCGGGATATTTCTCCTTTTTGATTAACAAACAAAATGTAATTTGCTTCGGTGTTCCATGCTGCAGGTTTTGCATAGATGATTGTTTCTGTCCATTAAACTGCCAGATTGATTCAGATTTCTTTACCATATCTAACAGTTTTGTTTTTCTTTCAGATACCTATTTGTGTTACAGTTAAAGCAAGACGTCCTCAGTGGCAAGTAAGTCATTTCCTGTGTTTTACCTTTCGACTGCCATCCATCTTAATGAAATACTATACACAGAATTTTGATTTATGGTACATACATATTCAGTGAGACAGACAGACGAAGAGATGGTTAACTTGTCATAACATTAAACAGACCTGGCAGTTGCATGTCAGTTACATGATTTGGCAGCACATTCATCATGATTCTCCAGTCTGATTGCTGTCATATGACCTATTGTTTTACATAACTAACTTTTAAATCAGTTCACCAACACAATGCACTCTATTGCCTGTCTTCATCAGTACATCAGCGTCTATAAGAGGCATACAGGACCACATGTTTGGGAACAGAATATAATTAATAGTCAGTAAGTGGACTGGGAATACTCTGTGTTTTTACTGCACAGGATCAGTTTTTGAATTGTTTGGCTGAATAACAAGAGGGCGTGGTAAAGACCAGTAGGCCTCAGTGAAGATCACAGGGTAATTTGCTTGGCCCATGGCAGTGCTTTCACTTCATTGATGTTGCTGACTCTTACCATGTCTGTGTTTTCAGGCTAGAATGTCCATTTGACACGGTGGTGGAGTTGGCTGCCTTCTCGATACAGGGTAAGCACAGCAGGTATCCAGGATTCTCTCCAACTCTGTGTTGGTTAATTGGGATCACCTTTTGTAAGAGCTGCCATTATTTTGTGTTTTGTAGCGTTCACAGCACAGAGCCCCAAGAGGCCTGTGGAGCAGAAATCTAGCTTGTGCGTATACCAGTTAGAGTGGTGCAAGTCAGACAGGCATTTGTCAGCTTTAGGTCGGAGCGATGATACACTCGCATCCCAAGAAGCCTAGTCTGTTTACAATCTGCATAGCTTGCATCTGTTTCAACCTTGACTCATGCCCAACAGACATTGCTCCAAAACCTTTACACTTATTTTAAAGCTTTGGGTAACGTCCGAGAATGAAATCGCAGACACATGATGCTGAGTCGTGATGTTCCCGTACGATGTGAAGGGAGAGGATTGAGCCGTTGCTCCTCTGCAGTAAGCTGAGGAGATGTGGGCAACAGGAGAAGCTGAAGGATGTTTTTGGGGAAAGATATCTTTGGGTTTTGTCTTCCTGCCTATTGCCACTGAACAGACTCGTGATTTAGATATTTTGGTCATAACACCTCAGTGGAGACTTTAAAGACAGTCTAACTTCAGACTCTCCAACACTCTACAGTGGACACATATTTGTATTTAGGTATTCTTTGGTGAATCTCCATTTATTTAAAGGCAAATCTGTTTTAATTATCTTGCCAGGACATTTAAATTAGTTCAAGGCATTTCTACGTACCTCTCACCTTCATTAATTCAGTAGTATTGGCAGTCTAAAGTCTACTATAGCAGGAATATTATCTCCTGTTTCCTACCTCATCAAACCTTCAGTTAGAAAGTTTAGAATAGGCCAGCCTGGTGTCCATTTCAGGCAAATTTCCATAGCTACACACAGTACATTTACTAATGGAGCAGAAAGTGACTGGTCTTCTACCAAATGTTGAATCGTAAAGAGCCCATAACCTTTAAACTACACATTAATAATGTTTCTAAAAGTTAGAAATGCAGCATTTAACTCCAAGAGCAATGGAAAGAGTGCTGCTTCAGAGGAACATAGTGTGAATCATTAGAGACGTTTATTGAATGGGATTGCATGCACAAACTCTTGAACGAACACACACACACACACACACACACACAGTCACTGTGGGGTAAATGCCAGCTCATTAGTGCTCCATCCTCTCCAGAGGCCCCCTAATCCAGCACCCTTTCTGACTTCTCTCTTTAATTCGGTTGAGCTTCCTCCCTTCATTTTCCTTTATCCAAAATTATGTTTTGGTCCACTGACAATTGATGGGATAGAAATAAAGTGAAATCATCTTTTCTCTTCTCTATCCTGAGGCTATACTTGCTCCTATACACCCAAACACTGCACAATGCAATCAGAACCAATACTTTACCGTCTCTATCCTCTTTCATCACACTATTCTCATTTTTTTTTTTTTTTTTTTATCTAGGGAGGATTTGTTTTTTGAACAAGGGTTTGTTTGTTATTTTGTGCATTATGATTACTACTACCACAGTATTGGACACACTTCCTAGGTTCTGTGAACACAAAAGTATTATTTCAAGTTTATTGTCCACTGAATTACTAGATGGCATTAGATACTCAGTGTTCATGGCTGTGTGTTTTCAGCTGAGATGGGTGATTGTGACCCATTGGAACATAATCGGGATCTGGTGTCAGAATTCCGCTTCATCCCCAACCAGACCGAGGACGTAGAGCTGGAGATATACAACAAATGGAAGGAGTGCAGGTAAGAAATTCACTATAACTAATATACAGGACAGTAAGTTAAACTGATGATCAATAAGGAGAAATGCTTTACAACATGGTCACAGAAAGCAGGTAACTATAATAATGGTAAAGGGATGTATTTGAGTCTGTCGCCTGTATGCTGGGTGAGTTTTTTTGTTTGGGTAATTCTTGGCCTTCTGTTTCATCCCTTTGGGTTGGAGCTGCAGTTATGGTTTTGATCACGCAGACATTTATTTCTGTTTTTGTTTCACCGCCTCCCTCCCTCCCTTTCTTCTTTCTGTCAGAGGTCAGATGCCAGCCCAAGCTGAAATTAACTACCTGAATAAAGCCAAGTGGCTAGAAATGTATGGGGTGGACATGCATATGGTCAAGGTAACAGACACACAGTCTCTCACTAGCATGCGCTCTGTACCCTGAATCCTAAGTGTCCTTCGTGATTCAGGGAAAGTTGAAAGAATGTGCATATGGATTTGTGAAATGTTCATTATCTTACCTCTTTTGGTGTCTCCTTTTTCTTTTCCATATCTGTCATGCAGGCAAGAGATGGTAATGAGTACAGTCTGGGTTTGACACCCACTGGAGTTCTGGTGTTTGAAGGAGAAACCAAGATAGGGCTCTTCTTCTGGTATGTTGGGTCACGTCACAATGTACTGAAATATTTACTTTGATGCTCTAGAGAAACAACTTTGAGTTTTCAGTATTCCTCCCTCTGTTTGTGTTGGATGTGTGTGTGTTGTAGGCCCAAGATTACTTGTCTGGATTTTAAGAAGAGCAAACTGACGCTTGTGGTCGTGGAGGACGATGACCAGGTGAACATGAGCGAGCGCACACACACACATGCACACACACACATACTGAGATGCTTGTCATGCAGTGGAATGTTGAAAATGCTCAACATGCATTCAGTCTCCCATAGTAGTCCCTCTTGATAACCGTGTCAACGACCCAATCTCAATACTCTGACTATGAAGAATGTAATGCATTTGCCACACTTGCAAGATACTCCTGTTGCAAGCAGAGGCATACAGAATAATACCACACCTAAGTGTATTGCAGTTAGTTATGGGTGGTATTATAAGCACCTCATTCAGATGTGCACTTGTGAATGACATATTCACATATAATATAGTAATAACAACGCTGACAGAACAAAGACAACATTATTTACAAACCATGCAAGATGTATTTTTTTTCCAAGTCTCTCAAAAAAAGAAGTGTTCAAACAATTAATATTGCTCCAAAAGCTTTTGTTAGAAGTGCCTGAGCCCCAAAAGAGGCTGGTTCCAATTCAAAATGAAACACGGCTTAGTATTGTACTACCCAGAGGCTAGTGTGTACAAGAGAGAAGGAGAGTCTGTTTATGTCCATCCTGGAGGTTTGTGAGTGAGGTTAATAAAGAAGCCTGCCCCCTCTGGTATTTCTGGTATGCACCATTCTCCAACTCCTACACACACACGCACGCATTTCATTTATGTACTACAATTCTCAACTCTCCTTCAGGATGCTTGTTTCTCACACACACACACACACACACACACATCAGAGATGAACCCCAAATAGCAGAGGTTGGTTCAGTCTTGTCCGTTTCATTGCATTGAACATTGTTGCACATGTTTTGAGAGTAAATTGCGTCGGTAGATTGATGAAGCAAGACAGTCACATCCCGTTGTTAAAACAGGTGTCTCGTTTGTCTAAGAGCTTGTGAGTGCTTCGGTCTCTCGATGTATGGCACTTTTCAGACCCGGAGGTTACATTCAGGTACTCTCTCAGTTGTCAGTTATGTTTGCTCTCTTTCACTTGCCACGGAAAAATCTGCTTGTTACAAGCGAGAATAATGTTGAAGTTGTAAAACGTAAACCTTTTTTTGTGGTGGTTTTACCAGCTGGTTCAGACCTGCATTAGTCCATTTAGATGTTGGTTTGTTGGTGCATTGTAGTGCAACCATCCTTTCTTCACATACAAGTCTTCTTTCACAATCAAGAGCTAGCACATGAGCTTTGTTTTACTGACAATATATTTGTTAAGACTGCAGAAGTTTCAGATGATCTCTTATCACTGGTGGGTGACTTCACACTGCCATAGTTACAGGAGCCACTCCGACTGAATATATCCATTATGCAAAGTAAAGGTTGTAAATCACCAGACTGGGAGCTTGTCCTCGCCTCTGAAACACCCGAATCTGACCGTACACCGATCCCCTCTCCAGGGCAAAGAGCAGGAGCACACCTTTGTCTTCAGGATGGACCACCCCAAGGCCTGCAAGCACCTGTGGAAGTGTGCTGTGGAACACCACGCTTTCTTTAGGCTGAGAGGGCCGGTACATAAGAACTCTGCGAGCTCTGGATTCATACGCATGGGATCACGCTTCAGATACAGGTAACGGACCAATGTGCTGGCTCAAGATGCTTTTGAAGGAGGCACTTCTTTTCTTGGCTGAGGGGCTTAAAAGACTTTACAATGCAATATATAAACTGCAGTAACAACACATCATTTTCAACTATCTTTAATTTTGATCAGCATTTCAAGCGTTCACAGTGCTTCTCGTTTCTTTACTGTTAAACTACATTAAATCCCAGTTAATTAATGTCGTATTTTATTCCACTGATAAACCGGAAAAAAAACTGACTCAATGTAAAAACTAATATCTTAATTTTTATTTCAATTAAGTACAAATATATAAAATATACGATTCTTCAATTATTCAGCCCCTTTTTTAAAAATAAAACACCAATATCATCACTCGTTTTATAAATTGAATCAAGAACAACTTTGCACAGACAGGTTTTTTACAAGCAATTCTAGTAACGTGTGTATCAAAAGGTCCGACTGTCGCTTGCTTCTCTTCGACATGTACTATCTGAAAGAGAAATGCATGAGAATAACATTGAGATAAGTGTTGGGAACAATTGCAGCTGGGCTTGCTACACAAGAAGACTTGGGGGAGGGGTGCTGCTGATGACACACATTTAGAGAGCTGGGTGTTTTGTTTCTGTGCGATGGGTTGGAACACACCAACAGAGATGGTCCCAGTTTGGTGCACAGTATCATTCTCTGTACACGCGAGTACATGCAGATACTTTAGTGGCAAAAGACGGGCACTCAATGTCAACATGCCCCAGTGGCCAGCTAGCTCCCTTCTGTGTGTGTTTAAACATTACCCAGTTGGATAAGCATTGGCAGTATTGTTGGTTTTACAGAGAGGTTACAGGGTTTGTTGTTAATAGGTTATCGCTTGGGTGAGTCCAGAGTTCAGCAGGGGTCACCGCTGTGACTTTCTTTTCTTTTTTTGTTGTTTTTGTGGCCAGTGGGAAGACTGAGTATCAGACAACCAAGGCCAATAAAGCCAGGCGGTCTACCTCCTTTGAGAGAAGGCCCAGTCGACGTTACTCCAGAAGAACCATGCAGAACAGAGGTGAGGCCGACTCTCTGGCACAGCATATGTGTGTGTATATTTATATACTGCCTAAATACACCATCAATACCGCAACTTAAAATACATGACGTAGCATGCAGAAATGAAAATATCTTAGGTGATGTAAACATGCACAAACCCTAAGCTCTATCTGAACTCAACACTTACTGTTTGTTCGTTGTGTTTTTACAGGACCGTTCCATCACCAGGAGTGAGTATACTGATATTTAAACAATGTGAATGTGCCATTGCCGGTTCAGTTACTTTTATCTAGGCTTTCATTTCAGTGCGATCGCATTCACATCCGCTGATTTGTGTGGAAATTATATCGTTTCCCAATTATCTTTCCCTCGTTTGATAAATAACAACAATGGAAAGGCTTGCACTGGAAATTGCTTAGTTTGATGCCGTGTACAGTTATTAAGTACCGCTGTGTCTCACACTCGCTCAGTTCCACCGTAAACCTTGGCATGTAATCTCATTGCAGCATTAGCGTTGTGTTGAAGGGATGTGTGTGCGGGCTAAATACATGTCAGAGCTAGTTTTAATCTGTCATGGGACCAGTTGACTCAAAGCATTGTGATGAGTAATGTTCCTGTGACTTATTTTATTTATCACAGCTCATTGTGTCCTAGACTTGGACAGTTCAAGTCCTTTTTGAGGCAACAAAGTATTTGCAATATTTAAAGCTGTGTTGAAAGGACGGCGCATTACCTCCTTATTTAAAGATGGGGATTTGCGAATTGGCTCATGGATAACCTGGCAGACTTAACAGACTTTGAAAAGAACTTGAAAATGAATGTCATAAGTTTAATTAAATTGTACAACTCCATTGCCCCAGAATGTGGTTCATATGCCGGAAGACTTCTCTATGTAATTTGACACCCACGGTGGCTGCTCAGCCGAATTAACACGAGCAATGTGCTCTGTGAAAAGCATGATGGGAGACTTTAAGAGTCCCTGGTTGATTTCTTTAGTGTTCTTAAGTGTTCAGGCGACACGGAAAATCAGTTTAGTTAAATGTGTTTGCTATTTTGTGTTCTTTCTTTGCTCAGGCTTCTTTCCTCAGGCAACGGAGTCGGCTCCAGCAGAGGCAACAAGGTGAGCAGCAGAACTGCTTTTCCATTATACAGGAAAACCAAGCAGACTTGGACAATAAGACCCAAAGCATCAAGTCAGAATCAAACTACAGGGAAGGATCAGTGATCGTAACTAGTCATATGAACACGGCTTAGTTTATTACAATGCATTGATCATGACAATGTAATTTCTTTCATTGGTTTGTCCTTTTCTCAACACCTTCCAATCTCGTCTTTCTTCCGACTATGTACTTTTTCTTTCTTTCTGGCCTCAGGCTTCTCCCAGTAGAAGTGCCTGGTCAGCTGTGCCCGTGGTCAGCCCGATGGCTGCTTCTGCCTGTGCACCGATGGAAATTGAAGCTCTACCCAGGAGTCCCGGAGGAGAAAAGAGGAGGTTGGTACCCGAGTTCAGAGTTTGCCCATTTATTTTATTTTCAGCTCACCTTATTTGTTGATAATCGTGATTAAGCATTTTAGAGACTGGGTGCTTTAAGGATTTTGATGCATGCTTTTAAGTTTAAGGCCAATTAATTTGTCATGCCAGTGGCGGCTTACTAAAGTGCTCACTGATGCTACGGAAAAAAGACCAGGTTAGGAATGGTTGACTGAACCCTGTTGGGTGCTGAAAGAAGAGGGTGGATAGCTAGGTGTCTTTTTAATGCTTTCATGGAGCTTAACAAGGCTTATCCACTGACCCTGGCTCGCTGGGACCACGGATGGCAGGAAAGAAGAAAAAAAAGAGTAGTTTTGTGCCTGCATGTCCTTTCCATGCTTGGCTGTTCTATTTCCCTATTCTCAAGTTCCAGCTCTGTTTATGTACTTGTGACGTGTACGTGGAGCTGTTCTCAGAAACACGATGGTCTGAAGGATGAAGTGACGTGTGTGTGTGTGTGTGCGTGTGCGTGCGTGTGCATGAGACGCACATACCAGCAGACCGTAATGCAGCAGTGCAATGTAGATTCAATGGCAGATTCAAGCACCAGGAAGGTGGACCGCCTCTAGAAGAGTAGTCAACAGAGACAGGACGTAGAAAGTGAATAAATGAAGTAGACCTACTCCTGGAAGGATTTATCCTGCCTTTTTAAATTTGATACATAAACTGTCCCAGTGCTCAGCTGGCTTCTTCTCAGTCCCACCTCTAATACCTTTTTTTTTTTCAATTTATTGGCAGTTTATATATTTAATATTTAGCTCATTGCTTCTGCAGTTATGCTGTATTTTGGATCTCATTCTTCAGTCAAAGTTCTGTTTTTTGTCGAGCATAAATAGCGTGTGTGTGCGTCTGTGTCCTCTTGTTATAAACCTGCGCTGTTCCTCTGTGTTCCAGTAATAAAATGTACTGAGGACCAATTGGTCTTGTCTGGAGGCAGGCCAGGTAGGTACGATCAAACACTGAACCTTGCCATTGCTCTGGCTTCAACCAATCAGTCGCTGTGCAGGCGGGCTTTCTGATTTTGGCTTCGGAGAGAGAGAGAAGGGTTTTCTTGTGACGAAACGGTCTGCTGTGATTTGCTGTGTGTCCATTTTGGTCAGCATGAAAAGCCAACCTAATCAGTCTGGAAATGTGATGATTTGGGGTGCGGTGCTGGGATCTACTCTTTTGTCATGAATCGGTGATGGGGCGTGATTTCAGCTGTGGGTGTGCTCTGTTCAAGACTTCGGTGTGTCGATGCCTTTCCTCTCAGTCCTCTCACGTCATGCTGTGAACCACCTGCTCCTCTTTCAAACCCTCACGCATCTTCTAAACTGTGACAGGGTTCACAAGATATTTCAAGAGGAGTGGAAGTTAATAATTTTATAATCCGTTATGCTAAGGACGTACCAAAAATGTGGAGAAAGCGTAATAAAACTTTACCTGCATACCTGTAGTTTCCCCCAGAAGTACTCCGGCTTCTGGAGAACAAAGCTCATTCAGATTCTGATCCTGATTCTCGTAGTAAAGTAAATTTCTGCTCAGTTGTACTAAGAGGATTGCCTGGCATTGGAGCAGGGGCCTTTTTTTCTTCATTTATTACCCTGAAAAACAGGATGCACAGATATGACCTTGGAAAGGGCCAGTGCAGACAGAGCGGTGACCTGTGGCACTCATTAGGCTGCGTTCTCCTCTTTCAAACCTTGTTGCTCAAAGGTTAAACGGTATATCCTAAAGGCTTCCTTTTCCCCGCATGTCGTCAAACTCTTGCTATCTTGTGTGGGAAACACAAAGGCTTCCGATATTTTACTTGCCAGTTAGTGTCTGTTTTAAGTGTTTTTAAACAAGGTTATGTTTACCAACAGGACCAAGTGTCGGCCCACGTTACTCTGCAGCAGACCAGTGTTGTGGAGCCTTCAGAAACTTATCCAATGATCAAAAAAACCTGCTTTGCAAACAAGCCCTTAGACCCAAGGCCTTCAAGTTCTTGTCTATGTTGTTAGTACAAGATATTGCACTGAGTTCTTGTTTATGCCATAAGCCCATGGCAACCGTTTACAACTGACTTAGTGGACTGAAGTAGGATGCTTTGAAAGAGACTATACCACTAATACTTCAGACTAATCCCTTTCTCCTCCCACTCCTTTCTCCCTTGCTTTTAGTACTTAGCAATTTTGACTTTGCATGGAGCACTTGAGCAATCACTCCGCTCTCTCCCTCCGTCTGTCATACCCCAACTTCACTAAGCACAAAAGAGAATAATTACTCATTTGCTTCAGCCCAATGCTCATACATGTACAGTTGTGATGTGATGATGCCTTCATACTGATAAGATCCAAATTATATGTAAAACAACTTTCACAAGAAAATAGTCAGTGAGAGGAGCTGCATTTGTTTTTTTTAAGAGAAAACGGTGATGTAATCAGATGTGTGCAACAACATCAGACAGTTCTGAAACAAAGTGAAATGTTAACCAATAAGAATTAATCAATTGGTAATGTTAATGAACTGTTTGCTCTCTCAGTTTTAAGAAGCCGTGTATTGTTTGTGTTTATCTGTTGCCTTCTCCTTTTGCTTTCCTCTCGTTCCTGTAAGCCACTCCCCTTCTCTACGTCTCTCCTCTGTGACATCATCATAAGTGAGAGTAGATAACACATCACTGCCATTAGAATAAATTAATTAAATTATTTCTCCATAGTTTTCAAGAGAGTAGAAGGAAAATAATGTAAGGTCAGCTGAAGTTCGTCTGCTGTAACTCTAGTCTGATCTTGAAGTGGCGATGCGAAACTCTGCTCCCTTGCCTCTCATTCTCTCAGTGGAGCCGTCATCATGAATAACGGCTTCCGGCTCTGAGCCTCCGGCACTTCATGTATAAACACAGATTTGACATAACCCATCAGGCCTCAGCTACTAGAGGTGCAGAGCCGGGTCAATGAAGCTCCAGAGACATCTAGTCCACTTCACTCGCTGTGCGTCTCTCAACACTTGTCACCACACGCTAGTATACAGTGCACCAGAGGCAATGAGTTGCATGGCACAGTCTGTATCCTGTAACTGCGAGGCTCGTCACAGCCATGAACGCCTTATTTATTCATGGTGTTTTAATGCTCACTAAAACACCGTATTTTTATCATCGGCAGCCTGATTTCTCTTGCCGTGCCTTTTTATATACAATAAAAAGATTTCCTGTGCGAATATGAAATGGAGCTCTTAGAAAATCCTGAAGGAATGCCGTTTCTCACTACGAGGTTAGCCTGCACGTCGGTGCACATGCAATGAATTACACTTCAAAGGACGACGCTCTTTCCCTTTCAGACTCCTGGTACCAGCTACCTCAAAGTCTCTTCTGCTCCTCCCCTCTTCGCGTTTCTTTAAACCTGTCAAACTAGCGGTTTCTCCTTGTTCTCTCCCTCCCTCCCACCATTCATTCATTTGCATACAATCGCCTTCTCATCTTTGCTGTTTTCATTCAATGCTTCCATTCCTCTCCCGCCAGTCCTGCTTGTTGTTTACCTACACTCCCTCACTCACTCCCCCCATCTCTTTATGTCCCCTTCCCCTTGTCCTTTTCCTCCACCCTGTTCTCCTCCCAGGTCTCCTCTCCTCCACCCTTCATGCTCATGTCTCATCAAAGCTCCCCACGAGGAGCTGGACAGATCCGAGGAGCTGACAGCGCGGTCTCCCCCTCTGTACTGACATGAATCGTCCATAATAAATGTGAATGGCTTCGCAGTGACTCACCCGTGAGGAGCTTCTGGTATTTGTGGCCGAGACTGGACCACATGGAAGGACACATTTGGTGTGAATGCAGCCTTTTCTTGACTGAAACATTCCTGACACCTCTCCGAGCTCGTCATCACACGTGATGCTGCCCTTCTCAATGATTCACTCAATTCCCTCCGCTTTTCCTTGACCCTTGCTCCAGTGAGGCTTCTGAAAGTTAGCCACCTTTTTGCTTCTTTCCTTCCCCCTTTTCTCCGTTACCTTTTTTGTCTCTCTCATTCCGTCTCTCCTCGACCCTTTCCTTCCTCTGTCCTTCACTTTTAACCTCCTGGTGAAACTGGCTGGCTGGGGGGGGGAGATGGTATCAATGTGAGGCTTAGGAATTCAACTCCACTCTCGACTCCGTCAGGAAACAATAAGTCCCATAGTTCCAGCCTGGAGGGTTTACCTAACTCCTCTTCTGCTCCTATTGTCGGTCTCTCAACATCAGTTTGTGTTTTAAAATATATATATATTTCAATCACTGTTGCTGCATTAGTTCCATCAAATTATTTTTAAATAAGAAAATATGATTTTCTCTATTTTGTATTTAATCTGTTCTGCACATTTTATGGATCTGCCGCTCTGTTTTTAAAAGGTAGTTGGATAAGAAGGTCAATATCTTACTCGTCTGTAGAGAAGTTTGTAACTTCTAGAAGCGAGGGGGGAGTTACTAGCGTTTTGTTACAACAAAGACCAGGACTCTACTCTTAATTAAACTTAAATGACCTTCTCATCCAACATTTAGCTGGAAGTCCAACAAGCACAATCCCATTTAAAATGTTCAAAAGTGAATCAAAATCGAATGTAAATTGTTTATCAGTTTTGTGGACAGTTGGGAGGATTATACTGAAATGACGCCACCACCAAGGTGGGTTTGACTGATGTGTTAAGATCAGCGTGTAGAAGTTTATAATGACTGAAATTTTTGCCTAAACCTCAACTACGTCACTCTACAATGTTTTCTTGCTCGGTTCTACCAATGAAGATGATTTCATAACGTTATTGCTTAGTGAAATGTTTACAACATAGCTTTGACCAAAGGATGTATATCTTTCTGAACTGCATTTAAAATCATTTCAGAGAATAAAGACAGGATCCCTCTTGATTGAGAAGACAATGTAGTTTTGTGTGTTATCACTTTTAAAAAAAATATTATATATATTCTTACAATAATATTTATATTTTCATTGGTTAGTGAGTCCTCGGGAAAAGTGTTGTACTTTTCTTCACATCTTTTGTGTGTGTTGTGCCTAAGCTGTTCTCTCGGCCGATATTAGTAATAAGTAATATACTGTATACTTTTCATGTTTCACTGTCTTCAGGCTAAAGAAATATGAGGTAATTACTTGGCTGCTGGAAGAGCTTTCACCTAAATCCATGTATCAAATGTTCTGCTTCAAGTGGCTTCAGATTCTCCGAATATTACAGCATATTTTTCCCTCGAAGGTTTATTGCCTGCTGTGCTGACTTATTGCCATTCACTGCATTGTGTTGTTTTTACCTCTTGGGAAGATATTTTCACCAATGTTATTTATTTTAAGAGCGTCCCTCTTGGACACGCACGTCCTTTTATTTATCTTTCTGGTAGAAGGAACAGTAACTGTCTCTGTACTCTCTCTTCCTGATAACAAACCTTTTTTATTCTAAATACGATGGATGCATGGCTATACTTGCCAAACCCACTGGAACACCTATGTACCTACATGTTTTGCTTTTGCCAGATATTTTTTCCAAAAACTGGACTTCTGTTCAACATTTATTTTCTTACGTTTGTTTTGTGGGAAGTTATTCCAAAAAATGTCTTCTGATGTATCATCATGAGCCAGTTTTGACACCTTTGCAGAGTTCATTCATGGCCTTTTGGAAGTCGCAGGTAAGTTGTGCAGCTGTAGAATTTAACACTTGCATTATCTCCTAGTGTTTTTGTTTATATTTAACTAAGATCATGCCACTTCTTTCATACCCTCCTCCTCTCCTGTTTCCTGTCTCTAGTATGCCAGTGGTTGCTGACCTGTTGGAAACGTGCATGGATGATGTCCTCCGGGCTCCTGTCGTTCCCACGGAGACGGCTACAGACGAGGCCGGACCAAGCTACGCCTACGCTGCCACTGACGATCCTCTCAGCCTCGCTGGTGAGGCCACAGAGAGACACAAAGCGGAAAACACTGAACAACGAAAAGTTATGAGATGGGTCGTCACTCTGAAATGAGAACCTGGTTTTAGAAGTTTAATCTTTAAAATAAACCACTGTAATCATATAAATATCACTACAATATGAATGAAAATGTATTTGTGAGAATATGAGTCAGTCAAACTGAGCGATTACAATGCAGTTATATCGTTGTATTTAAGTTTAACGCTGTGTCTCTCCAGAAGCAGCAGCTCGTCTGAAGCAGCTTGAGTTGGAGAGCAGTCCGCTTCTTGGTACTCCAATAAATGTCAATGTTAATATGGTCATGAACAATCAGGTGAGTTTTGTTCATATAGAGTTTAATTTTCTACCTTTTTGTGCCACGGCCTAATAAACCTAGATAAAGACAAGTAACACGTTTTATTTGCTCCAAGCCCCAACATGGAGACATGATAGCAGAGATATGTTGTCTGGTTTGTTCAGAAGTAACAACCATATTCTTCACTTGTTTTTCGTCCCCACCCGACCCTGCTCCATCAGGAGGATGTGGTGAAGCTCACAGAGAAGTGTGGTCTGAGCAGCACAGGCAGTAGTCCAGTTGTTACTCCACTGTGCACCCCAGAGGGCCTGAAGAGTAACATCCTGAAAGCACGAGTTGAGGCTGCTGCCCTCAAGGTGAGGACTAGTCCCCAAACAGCTGGCTGCATTTTATTGTTCAGCGATCATACTTTGACGCCTATAATTTGTTTGTTTTTGAAAAACTTGTATTTCTACTTAATGTATCTGAAATAATGGCATTCAGCCAGAGCCTTCGGATTTCGGACTTTCAAAACCTTTTATAAGGTCTCACAATGAGGGATTGAATGGTCATCGCTGCAGTATATCAGTAATGTTAATATCACAGTAGTCTGCTCTCCTGTGAATCTGAGATGCTCGGCTCTATTAGTCGCCCTCACCTCCATCTAGCGATTGATTCATTCTCTCTTCCCCTGCTCCGCTGTGTAGGGATCTTTGGAGGAACACGGCGTACTTGGTGGAGATAAAAACTGTAACCTGCAGGAGGCCTCAGCCAGGTATGATCACACTGGAATAATTCATTTTTAAAAGTACAGTCTGTAGATGCATAATTATAATGAATTAGTGAATTGTTTTAAAGTGATATTACCTCCCTTGTGTTAGAAATGATTAATAAAACAATGAATGTGTTTCTGCTAAGGTTCCCAAAATGTATTCAACCAAGGAAAACATTTAGTTTGTTTTGTTTGTTTCGCTTCAAATCTTCTGTCCTTTTTAAACGGTACAGTCAGAGCAGAGAAAACATGGCCAGAAGAAAACCTATTGTCACTTGTGCTCCATTGTCTTGAAATGTAACCCCCCCCCCCCCCCCCTTCCTCCATCTTCCTGAGTCATGCCAACTGTCAACACATTGTCTCAGCCAATCTGGGCGCTGCCTGCTGCTCGAGCTGATCAACTGCTTGAATATTCATGAGGATTATTAGCGTAGCTCAGGAAACATTACATCACCTTCAGCTCGTTCTTACAAGCGAGGCTCCACAGATTGTCAAGCAAATCCCTGTCGCTGCTTTGTATCCGAGGCAGTACGTGGCTCAGGGTGGAGGGGGCGGGAGTAGAGAATGAGTCACGAAGATTTGTTAAAAGATTTGTTTTTTTTAACCATATACAATGTGCATCTTTATCCCCCCAGTTCTTCTTTCCCTGTACCACATTTCAATATTGATTCATCATGAATTATTTATTTATTTATTTTGGGTATAGTTTACTTTACTGTCAAAAGATTTTACAGTAAACGTTGGATTTCTTTCTCTCTAATATTTGATGTAGAAATTGTGCAATGAGTAGAAACGCCAAATCACTTGGCACCAAACAAGAGCATGCGCTGTCTGTTTTCAGGTTGAAGGTGCGCGCCGGGCGACTGGGCAGCAACTCGTCTCTGTCCGTCAGCAGTCGCCCTGAAATCCAAGACTCCTGGGACCTGCTCAAGTCCGCCTCACTGGTCTCATCAGCAGGGGCCAGGTCAGTCTGTGTGTCTATATGCATTACATGCTTTCTTATGTTAAACAAAGTAAGAACTTCACACTGTGATTTGTCTACCTGGTAAATTCTGAATATATGTATTAATTATTCGCACTGTGGCTGAAGAAAATGAGGGAGTGAAACTGGGAGAAGAGCTTAGCAAAGGAGGGATTCGCTGCAGATTCCTAATCCTTGTAAAAAGGACAAACGCATTATATCCATTTTCTCCTCCCTTTTGATCCAACTTTAAGTCAAACAATACATTCAGTGATATAGCTCACTGTGCCTATACTTTTAAATACATTTTATGTAACCATTTCAGCTGTTAGGAATTTGAGAGTAGGAAGAAACAAAAGGCTTGGACCACAGAAAACTGTTTAAAAGTAAGGGTATAATGCAAACCTGGTTTTTCTTCAATGGTATCAACTTAAGTGCATAATTCCTGTATCCTCACTGCAATTTTACACAAGCTGGCCCCGTAACCGAGCATAAAACAAATGTAAAACATAGCTCACAACATCCATCGGAGACAAACGTGTTGCTTGTTCTTTGTGTGTGGGTGTGTGTCTCTGGGTGTGTGTGTGTCTCTGTCTCTGAGGGTGTGTGTGTCTCTGGGTGTGTTGAGTCACATGACTTGAGTTCTGCCTGGATACTTCTGGCGTCTTGGCTCAATAAGCGTTTACTGTCGGACGACACAAAATACCGACGCACACAGACGCTCGGCCGTGGGCTCATTGAGCAGCTAACAATACTTTGATCAATTAGTCAATAAAAGAAAATCTATCAAGAGCAATTTTGATAATCAATTAATAACTGAACTTATTCATCTTAAGCTGTTTTTAAACCAGTGTTGGACTACTTTTGTGCAAAAATGTGCAATTTAAAGACGTTACCTTGTGCTCTGATAATAATAATAAAGAGATTTCTTAAATCGTATGAACAATAAATATGTACCAATGAATAATGCATTAAATCACTTTCATACCAAGGAGGAGGAACTCTAAATACATTTCTGTAAATGTTTCTGAGAGGAACAGAAACCTGGAGTTCTGTGTCATTTGCTCGTTTTCTCTCTTTCTGCTCACTAGTGCCGAGAGGCTAGCTGAGGACGTAATCCCCTGTGTTCCCAAGATGCCCTCTGAGTCTGCCAGCGAAGGCCCGTCACCAAAGGTAACAGCATTGAACGTGTTGCACGTTAGTGGTGCTCGTAACCATCTCACGGTGGCAGCTTTTTAACCCGAGGGGTTCTCTGTTTGAAGTGGCAGCAGATCACGTTTCAACTTTTCTCCCCTTGCCTTTCCAAGTGATGCTATTGTATTAAAGACAATCCGATCGCTCCCCTTTTCCTTTGAGTTGGGCTATTACCATATACACAGTCGGCTGTTATTGTTGTATAGCCTTCATAAGTATAGACGACTCTGAACAACAGAATTGCGCAGTGAAAAGCGAGGTGTAATCTAAACTCTGACGGTGTCATTATTCCCCAACCATTAGATTGCGTAATCAACATTTACTTCATAATCATAAAAAACAGTCTAATGCCATGTTAATAAAGTTGTACCCTGTTTGCATTCTGGTTCCTCTTTGATCTCGTGTCATGTTCATATTGTGTGTAGGTTTCTTTGTTTATATGCTGTTTGTGTCCTTCTCCAGGATAAAGTGGAGGAAGTTGACCTGCAGAACATCACCTCACTGTGTGACAACCTGATTGATTTCACTGATCCAACCCCCATGGTAAGTCTGAGGAGAACTTTGACATTAAATCGGTGCCTTAAAAATCTATTTGTGGAAGCCCCTTTTGTAAAAGGACGGGATTTGTTGACTTGCTGAAGAACACGAAGGAGGAAAGATTAGTGACTGCAGGGAGTAAAGCACCCAACTGGATTTATTTACCCTCATTCAGAAGCTTTCATTTACAGGCATTTCTATCGGGGCTAGTAATTTATTTTTAATGTTAGTGATGATAAATATTTACACCATCTATGGCTACATGGATCAATTAATGGGAGAAAGCCAAGTGAGAGAAACTGAACTGAAAAGGAAACTTAATTTGTTGTTTTTGCAAACCCCAATACACCCCTTGCTCCCGTCACTCAGACCTCAGGGGTGAGCGTTGGTCTGATTCATGTGGCGATAGAGGTCAGATAAGGGTCTTTGGGGGTTGTCTCATTTCATTGGGGGAGAGTTCAACTCTACCCCTTGTAACTTGGTTCTGAGAAACAAATTGAAAAAGTGGGCTGATGATAAAACAAGAAATGGGATTGGCCCCAAGTCTGAGGGTTAGCAGGGATCTGTTGAAGTAAACCTGCATCCTGCATCAATTCATGTTGTCAATATAGTGTTCTGGTCATTCTGTCTCCCAGTTGGCACCAGTGCATCAGCCCAAACCTCCCATCACACCTCGCTGGATCATTCCTGCAACTGCTGTGAGTGATCAATCTCTGTCGTCACCTTCTACGTTTCATCTACGTTTGTGCTCATGTTCAACTGCCCCCGCCCCCCCCCCCCCCCCCCCCCCCCGCCCTGATTTTAATTAAATGTTTTAGATGGTTTTCATGTGTAGTTCATTACTTTGTGATTAATTGACCTGAAACCGATGACGCAAGGCTCATTGTTTTTATTTTTCCACATGCACTTGCATAGTTGCTGTTCACTAGAAGCTATGTAGAGAATGACCTCCTTTCTTCTCCCTCATCCCCATCTAATGCAGCCTCCTGGTGTCTTTACTAACGGCCTACTCGACCTTGACCCCCCTGCTAAGGTCAACCCTCTTCTCCCTGCGGATGGGGGAGCAGCTCTCACCCCAGTCCTCCCCCTCCTCGCTCACACACGTAACACCATCTTCGCCAGGTAAAACTCTTGAGATTTAAACCCGAAGCACCGAAAGCGTGTTGGTCTGCTGACCCCTGCTGGTCATGCAGGGAAATGCCGCCCTTTTAGCTGAAAACCCGACTCCGAAGAGTTCCAAGTGTACTGAATCACATGCTTGGTCTTGCTATTTAGAGCAATCACAAGCTCACTTTGAGGCTCCAGCACTGTACCGGTCTGTAAGACAGCGAGTCACTGCAGAGGTGACAGCTAGTGAAGTACTGGACTTAAATACACATTTTAGGTACTTGTGCTTTACCTGAGTATGTTCTACTTCTACGTCGGAGGGAATATTGCACTTTTTACTGTATATAAGTTAAGCTCCTTATTATGCTCTTCACCATGTGATGGATACTTTTCCAAGTTGTATTTCTGTGTGTTCTACGAACGAATGAATGGAATTAATAATTTTTTCAAGCCTAATGTTTCATGAGCCACATGCTCATAACCTCTCGGTGAACGTTTATGTCCGTCTCTGTCGCCCTTGTGTCCTACAGCACGGCGGGTCAGCAGCCAGCCGCGGAGGATGGAGCCAAACCCAGAGGTCTCCTAACCACTGAGCTCTGATGGAGAAGTGAGGAGCGGCTGTCAACACGTTCCCCGACTGCTTTCCCATCGCAACCCACACACACACACACGCACACACACACACACACACACACACACACACACACACACACACACACACACACACACACACACACACACTAGCTGATCACTGAGGTGCTCTGAGGAATGTGGAACCAGGGGAAGAGGCAGCTTACAAACACAATTTCACCCACGCTGACAAACAGATTAGACAAACTGAACATAGTGCACAGGAAAATAATAGGAATATGACGACAAGATAACGTGACGCAAAGCCTAGTTTTTGTAAAACAGTTAAAACAAAACATTTAGCTCCAGTATTAACATCTCAAGAACACTTCACTTGGGAATCTCCTGCATGAGTTCACGGATCGTGACCTGCATTTTGCTTAATCCATCCAGTCAGCCGAACCTCTGTCCCGTCATAACTGGAGAAAAGTGTTAAAGTCTTTTTATTCCACTTGTTAGCTCCAGAGGTCAAGTTGAGGCTGACGCACTAAAATCGTAAAAAGCACGAGGCTTCTGACTCAAAGGGAAGTTTGTCTCTTTTTAGCGCGGCTTTCCTCCCATTTATTTTATTCTTTTAATCATGCTGTTTTATTGCTGGTTATTCACACCAATGGATCACTGTGGCTCTGAGCTCGTCTGTACGCACACAGATCACACAGGATGTAGCTCTGCTGTGCTGAAGTGCACTAAAAGAAGGCTATAAAAATAAAAGAAAGACAATGACTTAAAATGTTGACTCCAAGAGATAAAAAAAACGCCTGGACTCTGAACATAAAGTATTGATATGATACTGTACTTTGTTTTTATCTAATTCTACTCGTGAAACTGGTCTCTTTGGCAGCCACTGGATATGAAGACGTCACTGGATTATTTTTGAAACACTGGACCTTGAAATTGATGTTTTGCATTGGATGACAATGTAACTGACCACTTTTCTTTTTTTTAATTTTATATATCCTGTTCTTACTTTTCCTTTTTTTTTGACATTTTTTAATTTGCTCATAGCAGTACTTCACACACTTTCGTACCGGCACGATGAGGGATTGACCGTCACTGATGGAAGTTCATCTCGTTTTGGACCCGTTGTGTTGCTTTGTAAACTTTTATCGTGACTTTTGAGCAAAAATTGAAGATTAAGTTTTACCATTTTGTGTCAAATGTGATCTATGTTTTCACTTTACTTCACTGACTCCACTTGCGACAATTTTTCATTTACTACAATTGTTTTATTGGCAATGTAAATGCAAGAGGCTGCTCGATTCCTTTTGAAACCAACGCGTCTGCATAGCTGAATTCATTTATGACTGTAGTCTCCCTCGTTACAGGACACGGCTCCTGGACTTCATATTTGCTGTAGCTTCGACCTGCCTTATGGAAATGAATGTATTCACACCGTCTCATCTGGGAATGCTGGCGATGCCACAGTGGCAAAACTTGTTAAATTCTCGTAACTGGAGGAAAACCTGTGAAATATCTTAAGAGATGATTTTATACGTGTTAAATTGAGGCCTAATTCTACAATTTCCTGAGTTATTAATTAAATGTATAACATTGACTCTTAAAATATATATTTTTTATCTCAATGCCCCATACAGCATAATCACCAAGTCTAGACCCTCATTTAAGTTATGTCTGGGTTTTTCATAATGATGGTGGTTTAATTCTCGGTCTTGACCGAGGGAAGCCGACTGTTCTTCTTAGCCGTTATTTATGCCACTATTCGGTGTTCAAATATGACATGATGTCCAAAAGTGTTGTAGCGTACAGTTGTAATGTATTGTCAGTATTATGGCATCGGCTGGCTGTAGATATGAAGTAGATTTATATATATATATTTCTGAAACTTGTGCTGGCAGTATTATGACACACTGAGAAGATTTCTCTGATTACAAAAAGAAGTAGGAAACGTATTACTGATTGAGCTGACTAGAAAAAACACAGATTGTGACCTTTTCAAATGCAATTTTATATCAACTTTTTATTTTATTTTTCTGGAATACCTGATCATGATTCAGTAAAGCTTTGCTACAGTAGTAGTCAATTGGTTTTCATTCATTTTTACTGTCTGATTACTGTTGAATATTTGCTTATTACTGTGCTGGGGACCAGGTGGGATCTGTGTCTTATTCAACCAGCTATTGAGCAATGACATGGCTCTGAAAAAAAAAGAAATCCTGTTTAAATCCACTTGCTCTGTGAGAAGTATGTGGACGGCAGTGGCAGCAAAATGTATTTTAGACAGCAAAAAAAAAGTTGCACCGAAATCAGTTTAAGTGTATGCTGTATTACAATTATCTTAGACAGTGAAGCCGTCTCCCCACATACTCAAAACACACCTGTGTCATCTATGACATCACCAATGTATTGTTTATGGAGACCAGTTCCTCCCTTTATACTGGATGACATCACACATTAGTGAATCGTTTCTTTTTTGTTGTTGATAAAGTTAGAGTTGTTTACGTTTATTTCTGGACTGTCTTGGTCATTTATTTTTTTTTTTTAAATGAGCGTATTTCCCCTTTAAGTATTATCTAAAGGTCATTCAGCCTCAGCTGTTGGTCTTTAAACTGTAGAGAAATTAAAGTCCCAGTGATTCATGTTTTATACAGAGTTTAACAGTCTTCTATGCATGTTAGTCAATTCACCACTGGATGGCAGCGCAGTACTATTTATTTTTTTTATCCTATTTTCCTCCAACATTAATACTCCAATTCAGATCTCCGCCTCTAATTGCAAACACATGTGCTTCATGCTAAACTAATATCTAAGCTACTGCAACACCAAAGGTGGGACTATGAAAGTAGACCCTTCCAAGAAGCCGTTTACGCCCTCAAACGTCATCAAGCTGAATAAATATGCTCATTTATTTTGGCGTAGACTCTTAAAGAAGTCTTCTCTCTGGAGCTCATTGAAAGACCTGGAGTCACAGCAGCGTGTGGCGTATGTTTTAGATAAAATAGCCTATTACGCAACTAGATTGCATTATGCTGACTTCCATTTGAATGTCCTGCCTCAGCAGAAGTGGATTTAAAAAAAAAAAAAAAAAATGTTTCTATCAAATCATTTTCTTATCTCATGGTAGAAAAATAATCCACACAAATCAAACCAAATAGTGTGTATAAACAGGTTTTCCTTGAATATTTCCCCTTGCAGATACTTTGCCACGTCTATAAATTAGTTTTTATTATATCGCCAGGTTCAAGATTAGTGTCTCGTTTTGCTTTGATCAGATTCCAGATTAGCAATGTTTATTTTGTGATAGTGGATTGGTATAAGAGGGGTTGCATAAAAACCTCAAAACAACCAGTAATGCTCATCATGCGTCTCGTTTTCTGAAGTTCAAGCAACTTATTACAAATGTCCTGTCAGTCATCTCTTCAGCTGCTTCATCAAAAGTACAAAACCCTTCATCTGCTTTTGATGCAAGATGAATACTCTTTTAAGGCCTCATTATGGACCACAGTTGCCTTTTTGTAATACACTGTTCTGTCAGGATTGCATCAGTTTAGAAACTCAGTACCAGAATATAAATAAAGACTTTGCTGTTTCTCGACGTATTGGTTTACATTACAATCTGCAGTGGTTTGAGATAATTGACGGCGACCGGTCCATACAGAGCAATATAGTTGGGCCATTATTAAACAGCAGACAGCATATAGCTCAATAACTCAGCCAGGACTGCTCCCATCAGCAGATGGGCCGACCCCCCCCCCCCTACCTTCCAAATGAATAATTGATTACGTACATGGACCTTATGCCAGGTTATGATTGCTTAAGCATGCTCAAAGCTCTGGGTGGATTCATGGAGATTTGGCGCGAGGCCCGTGCCCTGATGTCACTATAGTTCAGATCCCAGCAAAGCAAAGATTAAGTCCTCTCTTAAATATTAATATTCTTTCAGGATGAATATCAGTGTGTTTTTGTAATTCATTTTTTTATTATCAGCCTTTTTTATAGCTTGATGACCAGCTGTTAGAGATGGAATAATTAAATCAAGGGTTTAAGACCAGCAAAAGCTATAACGGGAGAATCATCAATATAATGGGTGTCAAATTAAAAGGTAAAATGTTAGCATAGCACCAATTTAAGTGCATCATAGTAATAACACTGTTATTGGTTAATTGTTGGTTGTTTACTTGAGACGAAGTGTTTGGTGCCATTAAGAGACTCACTGATATTCAGTAACTACAACCTTTCTCCCAAAGTTCCCAATAAGATGATTGACTTTTTGTTTACTTACTACTTGCTTTCTACCCATACACGTATTTATATCCGTGTTGTGTTTCCAAATTGTAATTCCTTTTAAAAAAACGGTTATCTGCTTAGTATAACCTATTTCTGTTCCCGCTACTCGAACACCAAGAATAATATGAATTTGATCTCCAAAAATAATAAGCACAGATTACAGCCGCTGTAAAGATTGAGCCTGCAGCAACTGAAAGAAACGACAGATATCGACAACTACGGTGGTTATGACTGTACTGATTTATGTATCTGAACAATGTTTGGCTCAATGTAATGTGATGGTCCGCGCTTTATGGTTAATGTTTTGTGGAGCATAAATGTAGAATTGATTAAGAGTTCTCAGATCTGAGATTAGACCAGAAACCTGTATCAAGCTGGATATGTGTCTTCCTCATTAAAACCTTTTTTAAAGCCCAGATGCCGATGAAAAGCACCGCACACCTGCACTCACATCTGTCCCGATTGGGTTTCTCTGTTCCGACTGTTAAATCCTTCTGAAGAGGGAATCCGTTAAATATGAGCCTCTCACTGGGCCACTGGATACGTTTGTCGCCTCCCCTTCCCATTTGCTCACGCTGGCCCTTAAAGAGGCCATCTGTACAATCACAGGTAGCATACATCCACTATATTATTAATCTGTGTGATGTTTACTTGCATGTGAAATAAGATATGACACTTTCACAACTGTAAGGTCTCCACATTGGATTATGTATTTCATGCCGTTTTACACAGCTGACTGAACAACGATCAGAACATGTATCAGTCTACTGGTATTATCACAGATGATATTCAATCAATCAAATTGACTTAAATGCAAATTGTGAGTATAATAAAAATTCATAAAGTATAAAATCTTGATGTGTGACAATTCTTGGTATGGCAGCATACAGACAATAGATGAAAAAACAAGACAATCCACATACATTGATTAATTAATTGTTTTGCTGTAACATTCACACAATCGGTCCATTTTGTGGGAAGAGTCGAGCACCAAACGCCTCCTTTCTCCTTCCACTGGAACGAGGCAAAGAACTCGCTTCATGGCTCACCCCTCGGGTCTGAAGGGTATCGAGAGATCCTGAATATTCAACAGGTAAACTGGTACAAAGAAAAGAGTCTCTCGCCCTCCCTCCACACACACACACACACACACACACACACACAGGAGATTCTCTGTCAGTCATTGCAATAAAGGCTATTGTGCTGTTTGGCGAGCTGTTGCAGGAGATAACATTCTCTGACAGAAGAAGCTTATACATCTCAACTATCAAAATGGCTTCATCGCCTCGGGGCGCGCGTGCGCGTGTGTGGTCGGTATCGGGAGGTATTCATAGTCAATGCTTTGAGATGATAAAGACGTGAGTGAGGGTAATTGATCCCTAAAGGGCTGCATTGTGTCAGTAAATGTCTACAATATGCATTTGAATGTGTGAGCGTGTATGCCAGGTGAGGTTTCTCACACACACACACACACACACACACACACACACACACACACACACACACACACACAGCAATTGTATGTTGTTGTTCCATCCATAAGAAAAGGTGAATTCCCTTTCCGGCATATTTAAAAAGATGGATGACAAACGTCACACAATGCACAATATGTGACGAGTTTGGTCCCGGGAATCATATTTATTCATCACGATTTAAACTACCGTACTGAAATGCATTTGTAATAGTATTTCACTTTGCATGGGTCAATGTGATTCTGTACTTTTATTTGGTGGTTGCCAACTGGCACGACGACCTCTTTTGTCACCGCCAACAATATTAATTTTTCCTGATCATTCACCTCCATTGTTTAAATCTTCCCGCTGCAGCTGTGAAGGGTTTCAGTGGAAAAGTTCTGATAAATCCACTGTTTGCTACTTCCCAGTCACTTAACAGACCAGCTGGAGCATTTATCTTCAGGAGATGGTGGAGACCAACGGAGCTAAAGGGAGAGTGAATGTTGCACTTGCGTTGGTCTGGAGGCCAGAAACTCCAAATGGATGCAGATGTTCCTCCATGTCTGTTGGATGTGTAAAAGAGGAACTGTTTGCTATCGCATTTGCCTTATTAGCTTCATGACGTGATCGTACGTGAATATGTTCCATATGTCAGTTTAGTGTTTGCCTCTCATTATTCACTCGGCCAACATTGTTGCATTAATGCTGCAGCCTTGTGTCTGGTGTTCCTACATAGAAGACACCAAACCAGTGCTTCCAAAAACCTCTCGAGAAAGTTTAATGACAGAAGATGTCACCAACGTGGGGGGGGGGGCGGCTCCGAAATCATTCCTCCACTTTAAACTAGAACTCGGCTGTGCATCACGTACACAATGTGAATAAGGCGACTATGGAAACGCCACTTAATTTTTGCCGTTCTCAATTGCTGTATTGAAATATGCCACTCCAAATGTCAGCTTGGTCTTTTCAAGCCGTCCACAAACAAGTGACAGAGATTTCCTGACGCATCAGAAGATACATATGAATGAGACTTTCCCTCCCTGCAGAGGGGAAGGCTGTTGTTATTATCAGTATAGCAGGTTCTGCATGTGTGTGTGTGTGGGTGTGTGTGTGTGTGGGTGGGTGGGTGGGTGTGTGTGTGTGTGTGTGGGTGGGTGGAGAGGATACAGAGGGGATTCTAGGCCTGTGAGAAGTCTGTTTTTGAAAGCAGTTTCTGCGTAGGTTGGGGTGTGTGTGTATTAGGCCCTATTTTATTTTCATTATGAATGCCTCCCATGGGGTCTATTTCCAGAAAGTATAATATATCCTACCATTGTTATGCCGACGACACCCAGCTGTACCTCCCTCTGCAACCTTGTGATCCATGCAACGTTAAATCCTTTTTGAATTGCATTGAGTTTGTAAAAATCCTGCACGCAGAAAAAAAGCTAAACCAGAATAACACAGAGGTCCAACTCTGAAACCACAATTGGGGCCTCGGGCCGCGATCATCGAATGTAAACTCCCACGCAAGAACATGTTGCTGTAATCTTTGATTTTGGTTAAACATTTTATGAGCAAATCAACTCAGTTGTCAGAACAAGCTTCTAACATCTCACATAACGCGCACATTTAAAATCATTGCTGCTCATTAAAGATTTAGAGAGTTTGAGAGTCGCTATTATTCCTTCTTGTCATAACTCAGTTAGTCGGCTCTATCTCGCTTGCAGCTTGATCAAAATGCAGCAGCAGGACCAGGAACAGAGAGCATTTGAATATGTGTAAAGCAGCTGCATGAACTGCAACCTGGTTCCATCTTTGAACTGCTCGTCCCCTCTTCCACCTCCGACCCCTCGGATCTGGTGGCCGATCGCTCCGCTCCACGCAGCCAGTTTCAAAGCAGAGGGGATAGTTCAACACTAACAATTAGATCATGAAAAATATATTTTTTAAGGCCCTTAATTATCATCTTGAAGGCATGCATGACCTTCCTTGTTTTTATTTGTTTCTATTTAATTGAGTTTTTTGTGTAACAATACATAGATTTAGGCAAGAGCGTAGCTGTCCAGTTGCAAAACAGTCTGATGGTCTAGACGGCGGGTCAGCCAATTGTGCGCCGTATTAATTGAATCGAACATTACAGCAGTGGTCGTTACTGACACACCTTCACGGAGACCTGCACTCTACTGAGTGCACCTTTTGTAGTTCATGTCTGGGTTTGATCAATTCTCTTTGTAAAGCACTCTGGTCCCCATTTGTTGTTTATAAATGTGCTCCATGAGTACACGTGACTTGACTTGTGTGGAGCAGAGAGAAAAAGAGTGTGTGTGTGTGTGTGTGTCTGACGGGCGGACAGCTCGACACAGCTCATCTGTGGCAGTCGCCCTCCTGTGTGTTATCAGCAACTCCCAAACGGGCGCTGCCAATCACCCCTCGTGCCGGTGGGACGCACATCTACCCACCAAGCCAGGCGCACGCACGCACGCACGCACACACTGGGAGCAGGTGTTCCTCACACTCACATGGAGAGACCTGCTTCCTCTGCACACACACACACACACACACCACAGCAGAGACACTGCCGCCCCCCCTAATACTCACTAGCTATCTATCTCAGGCTGCGACCAATAAGCTTTCGCTCTCCTCGTCCTCTCAGAGCTCGTTAGTTGCGGCACACCTGGTGAAAGTATTGCACTGATGTCACACCGTATCAGATGATGATGGACAGATTATCCAATTTTTCCCTCGTTAGACTGTCTCCTTGAAGTCGTGTACACAACCTGAATAATTTCAGAACCACATCGACATCAGTGTGCACTATCGGGGTGGCAGAAATAACAAAACGTGTATAGTTCTCACAGGGAACTCTGCAGAGGACCAGAATAACACAAATAATCACGGCATGTAATCCACTATTACAATAACTATCATTATTTAAGGGCTTTCACTATATTGTACTTGTTAAAATGAATCTGCAGTTGTTTTTTATTAATTAATGATTGTATTCTTTTATAAATTATTGAATACTTTAATGAAAAACAACAGCAACGAACATTGGTAAAGATGTTTGAATAAGTTCATAATGTTTTAATGAAGGGAATCACATGAGTAGTCGTAGTATCTTTGGGCCCCAAAACAATCTGGCTTCACATGGACCTGGATTCAGTTAAAACTTGATCAAAGCCTGAGACCCTGCAGTGATCATGAAGCCAAAACATTTTGATTTTGTGTCAACTGTGTAACCCGGAGCGGACTAACGAGCCGAGAGAACGTCCCCCGAGAGAACGTCCCTCTTGTTAACATACTGTTAACAAGAGGAAAGAAATCAAAACTGCAGAACAAAATAAAACCTGACAACGTCAAGCCCAAAGCAATTAGGAGAAATCAGGTCCGGCAGTCCCGTCTGGCCCAATCAAATGTGGGCCGAGAATCAAAGGACGCAAGGAAGCACAGAAATAGACAACAACCCCAAACCAACATTTGGACCACGGCTCGTTTTTAGGAAAATTGGCTGCAGCATTTTCCTAAAAACGAGCTGTGGCCCAAATGTTCGCTGACCATCCGCACAGCGTCCACCGCCTCCGGGCCGCTCTGCTCTGGAGCAAAGCGAAGCACTCGCGGCGCCATTGTTAGCGTCGTTAAGCCTTTGAACTCTTTAGCTCTTCCATCTTGACTTTGAATTTATCGGCTACCAGAATGAACTATTGAGAAATCCTGAGTTTGGTCTGTTGAGTCTGTTTCACAGTAAGATTAATATCTACCAGTAAGAGCGTAGTCTTGTTTATTGCCACACTCAGCTGCATTCTTGTTTATCTTTACACATCTCTGTTTAGCCTCCTAACAATCTCATTCCAATACAACAAAACGGCAAATCACGTTTCAAGGGGGATTTATTTTTTATGGGTTATGTTTTGTTTTTGACGGATCACAAATATGTTTCTTATTAAAGTCTGCATAAGTCCTCGTGGTGGAAAAAGGTCAACAAACGGGACTTTCTCTGCCGTTTGTGTCTTTTACTAAACCTAACCACATGCTTAAAACTGCAGCCGTAATCTGGACGATAATACTTTTTGTCTGGAAAAATAAATATGGATGCAGTTAAGTTACATAGGTACGTACTTTATAGGAGACCCGGTTGCAGCTAATCTTCCCAAAATAACATGGGAGAAACCTTTTCTTAATTGCGCTCTGGAATGATAATATTTACCCATATTTAAGACTTTTTAATCAGGTGGAATAATAATGCAGATTGAAATATTCATACAGTTTGTTGGCATTTAGTGATCTCTTTTTTTATTTCATGAATGTGTTCATCCACTGTGTCCATTGTGATGTGTGATTTTTGAATTGTGTCCTTATTCTTTCTATTGTTTGGCTATCTATTTGCAGACTTCATCCAAATCCATGCGCGTCCCTCGTGGTTTGCCGCATCCTGATCTGCCACAAAACGCATCTGTCACACCAAACGTCGTTTCCATAACAACCATTATTGAGACGGGCAACTGCAGTCTGTGCAGAGTGTCAATTAACTCAAAAGGGAAAGACACACACGCACGTACGCACACGCACGCACACGCATGCACACACACACACACACACACACACACACACACACATACACACACACACACACTAGCTTCAGTGACAGAATGGGTCACATTTGCTTAACTGAAGCTTGTATTATTCCTCCAATTCAAACCAAAAGCAATAATTAGTTACTCATTACCATGTCGCTTCCATCACACTCCATCCCTCTCTCTCTCTCACACACACACACACACACACACACACACACACACACACACACACACTCTGACTGATAGCAGTGCATCACTATCTGGGTAGAGTGTCAAGCTGCCTTATTCAAGTTAATTAGCGAAGTGTAATTCTGTCAGTCCTAAATACAGAAGGGTCTCTCTCTGTGAATGTGCCATAGAGACGCCATCTGCCGAGACAACGGCAAATTATATTTATATGTTTTTGTTCTGTATGTTTTATATCTTTAAAAAAATTGCAATGATACGGAAACAGAGCTCAAGGGTTCACCGAGCAGCAACAGCTCATTGATAGACATTCAGGTGTTCGTTCACAGGAAGCATCGGTGAAGTAAAGTAAGAAAGAAATTTAATTTGAAATAAATGTGAATGACCATGACCGGTTGTGACTCTTTCAGGTGTGTAAGCTTCAAAAGAAGTGAATGTTATTTCAGTGTTTTCATGGAAGTTTTGGGAAACAAATGTAAGTAGAGGTGTGAGGGGATGTTCTGTGCCTTAAAACTGCATGAACATAATTGTAATGTGAACAATGCATATGAGCTGATGTTAATAATATTATAACCACTACGGGAACTTCTGTGTTCTAAACGTGTACAGGAGGCAAAGATTATAACAAAATGTGAAAATGCAAGGATAAGTGTTGCATATATATTCACCTCTGAACAGTATTGTGGTCTCCGGCAAGTTGCGTTATTTCAAAATATTGAAATTGGCTTTTAAATTGAAAGTTACGCTATCATGACATCGTGGTTATGAGTTGTTCGTACCTACATGCTGTGCGCACATCCTTGATTGTTTGGAAATGGAAAAACCCGTCTAGCCTCACAAAGCTTGTTATGACAAAACAGCGCATCAGTCAGTACTGTAACAACAAACGGGCCGTATTTAAAAACTTTAACCAACGTCAACACTTTTACCCCTTATGACAGGCAATTAAATAGTTCTACACAGTTATTTCACAACTTCACAGCACGTCTGAAGGCCGTGCACAGCCACAGTACGGTCCACCTGCACAGGTGCTCCATTTACACCTTCATTCACACCTGTTAGGGTGGGACCATAGGTTTTATTACCTGCAGAGGTCAAAAGGTGACCCCGAGCTGTGAGGGGGGCACCATGGCAACAGAACATTGTAAGCAGTGGGAAAGCAAAGTGCCATCGCATGAAAATGTACTTTAGTGAGAAATGGAAGGTCTTCCAAAGTGTAATACACAAACACAAACTTTTTAATGAAGATCTTTAGAGGCTTTCCTAGAAAAGAGGAGAGAGGATATTATTCATTAGACCCGTGTGGAGAAATGCAGGCCAATGGATGATGAGTCAGTCTGAACTTTTGTTTGTTGTTGTTTGTTTGTGTGTGTGTGTGTGTGTGTCAGTGTTGTTGTCCTTGTCATGTTTTTGTGTTTAGATGCCCCAGTTAAAACTCAACGCTTTGTTCCTCAAACTAATACCAGCTCGCACAAGTCTCAAAACAACACTCATACACACAGATTTTACATATGCAAATGTGCTTGCATAAACAACGTTAGTCAGGGATTTGAGAGTTGGTTTAATCAACAAGGGGCAACACATGGAGAGAAGTTTGCTGCAGGCATTTACCGCCGAACGTCACCACCATCGTCTTACCAACCAACCAGAACGCTGCGTGCCATTGAAACACATTGTTAATTTCATTTGGTTTGAAAATACACCGTGTATTTTAAGGTCAGTTGACTCTCCAAAACATCCCCGATGTATGTTTTATGGGATGTCTCATAGAGGCTGAGCCAGCAGTCGGTTATGAAACACCCAGTTACAGCAAGCTTTCTGTTTTAGGCCGACCTATCTTTTTACATGAACTCTGACTGTGATGGACCAGTCATAAAAAGGGGCACTGAAAATGTCAAAATTGAATAATCTTTTTAATTTAGTCAGTGTGTGTGTAATGGTGAGGAACACACGGAATAGGGCAGAATAAAAATGATTGTCTTATTAGAAAAAAGCCAATGTAAGGGCAATCTCTACATTTCCACTACACCATGCTGCGACACAATGCATCGTATGTCAGTGACATTTAAATCTGCATAAAAGTGCATATGTATGCGCATATATAGCATATTCTTTCTCTATGAAAACAAATGCTGCGGCCAAGCCTGTAATCAGACTGTGTGAAACACAAACACCACAAGAATCTGGAAAAAAGATGCAAGGTAACATCTTTAACAAAAAAATACAAAAATAATAATTCTTTGTGAACCACGGCCCTTATTTTGAGCTTAAGAGAACATATAAATCACACAAAACATTTCAAATGAACCATTAACGAAAACCATTTACGTTGTTCTACATTGATCTATACACCAGAATCACCATTAAGTAATAATATAATTGGTTGTAAAGGAATGTCGCTCTCTATTAACCTTGGCAGTACTCCTGTTTCATATCAAGACACTTTTTTCCAATAACACCCTGAATCTCTTTACAGAATGCAGTTTGATGAAACAGTTTCTTCTAGATCTGCAAAGTCACAACAGAATCTCCGAAGACAAAAAAAGGCCAATTGTTCTGGTTTGATACAAAGACCCATGAGCTCTCACTTCTACAGACATTTCAATCATGAATACATTTCAAACATCTGTTTCCACTTGGTTGATATTTAAGTGAAATATTGACTCCATCAGAATATTGTTTTTACTATCTAGATTGAGGTCAAGAAACACTTCTTACTGGTCCCCAGTGGATCGATCTTTTTATCCTCTTTCTCCACCATCAGTTCCAAATTCCAGTTAAGATGATTATAATTATAATTTGGCTCAAACCTGAGCTGCGTGGACTCTTACTCTTGTTTTGCAATTGCACAACAATAAACACAGTTTTCATGTCCATTTTTTGTAGATTTTGTAAAAATGTGTTTTTATGGCTCCTTCAGGACTTTCACCAACGAGACCGCTGTTCGTGTTAAATCTGTATGAGAAGTTCATGTCTGGACACGTTATTGAATCCACAAAGTGCACTTATTTTTTAACTGTAGTTGTTTAAAGAGGAGAGCAGGAGGCTTTATAACATTGGACCTCTGGTTTTGCAGAAAAAAAAACAACTCGTCTGTGTGTGACGAGTTGTGAATGATAACTGCGTTAATGAGGTCACGTTCCTAAATCCCCTCCTTGATTCCTCCTAACTTGTGCACTCACATGTCATCCACCTATTCATGCGGCCGGGGTTGTGCTCCGAGGCGAGCCAAGCAGCTTGGTGAATAAAACCAATTCTCCATGGGAAACTAATGAGTGGTGGACATGCCCACCGGCCACGGGGGACACAATTCATTCCTTCAGACGAGACTGTGTTGTGTCTCCCCGTCTGAGTGTGTGGAGCCGGTCGCTCAATGCTCTGCCATATGGCCACCGTGTCGGACC